>NC_048572.1:29217328-29382328 GCF_013265735.2 Oncorhynchus mykiss | reverse complement strand
CTAACTCTGCTAACCCATCTAACTCTGCTAACCCTGCTAACCACATCCATCCAACCCCAGGTTTAGTAGGCTAGTGTGGCCCCTGTGGCTCTTCTGCCCCCTAGCTCCACCATGGCCCTGTTCTGTCAGGAAACCCAGTGAAACCCCATGAAACCCACACCAATTACTGTAGTGCTTCTTTGTTGCTGAGCAACAACATACTGAGGGCTGAGGGCCAACAGACAGGGGCCGATCATTTAACCATGAGGTAGTCAGTCCTCTATCACATACAGCTAGCTAACTGGACCTTCACTGTCTGGCCCAGACAAACAAACTGACAGACACACAGGCAGGCAGGCATACATACAGAAACTCATACATGTACAGAAGCACACACACATACTGACGTATTGTAGCTAGCTGGACTTTCACTGGCCCAGACAAGCCCACTGACACCAACACACACACAAATCAATATAAGGAAAATAATATATTTATTTTTACTCCACAAAACTGAACGTTTAACAGTTTCTGTAAGGAATGAAGACTGAGGACCCTCATATACACAATCATTTATACAGGTTGTACCAGTGGACATCAGCTTTGAGTTTCATTTTTTTCCGGTCCAATCAGACAGGGTAAGGGGTTAGTGACGGTGTCTGGTTCCTCTGGTTGTTCAGTGTCTTCTTACCTCAGTCACTCTGCCACTACATTGTAATTGTATGACACACACATACAGTGCATTCGGAAGGTATTCAGACCCCTTGACTTTTTCCACATTTTGTTATGTTACAGCCTTATTCTAAAATGTATTAAATACATACAAATAATCAGCAATCTACACACAATAACCCATAATGGCAAAGTGAAAAAATATATATTTTTGGAAATGTATTAAAAATAAAAAACAGAAATACCTTATTTACATAACAATTCAGACCTTTCGTTATGAGACTCAAAATTGAGCTCAGGTGCATCCTGTTTCCATTGATCGTCCTTGAGATGTTTCTACAACTTGATTGGAGTCCACCTGTGGTAAATTCAATTGATTGGACATGATTTGGAAAGGCACACACCTGTCTATATAAAGTCCCACAGTTGACAGTGCATGTCAGAGCAAGAACCAAGCCACGAGGTCGAAGGAATTGTCCGTAGAGCTCCGAGACAGGATTGTTTCGAGGCACAGATCTGGGGAAGGGTACCAAAACATTTATGCAGCATTGGCAGTTAACAAGAACACAGTGGGCTCCATCATTCCTACCACTCCTCAGTAAAAGGTACATGACAGCCCACTTAAAGACTCTCAGGATTCTCAAGATTCTCTGGTCTGATGAAACCAATATTGAACTCTTCAGCCTGAATGCCAAGTGTCACGTCTGGAGGAAAACTGGTACCGTTCCTATGGTGAAGCATAGTGGTGGCAGCATCATGCCGTGGGTGATGTTTTTCAGCGGCAGGGACTGGGAGACTAGTCAGGATCGAGGGAAAGATTAACGGAGCAAAGTATAGAGAGATCCTTGATGAAAACCTGCTCCAGAGCGCTCAGGACCTCAGACTGGGGCGAAGGTTCACCTTCCAACAGGACAACGACCCTAAGCACACAGTCAAGACAATGTAGGTGTGGCTTCGGGACAAGTCTCTGAATGTCCTTGAGTGGCCCAGACAGAGCCCGTACTTGAACCCGACTGATTTCTGGAGAGACCTGAAAATAGCTGTGCAACGCTTCCCATCCAACCTGACAGAGCTTGAGAGGATCTCCAGAGAAGAATGGGAGAAACTCCCCAAATATAGGTGTGACAAGCTGGTAGCATCATACCCAAGAAGACTCGAGGCTGTAATCTCTGCCAAAGGTGATTCAACCCCCACCTACATGTACATGTACAAATGACCTCTAACCTGTACCCCCACACACTATATAGCCTCGTTATTGTTATGTTATTGTGTTACTTTTTATAATTTTTTACTTTAGTTTATTTGGTAAATATTTTCTTAACTCTTATTGAACTGCACTGTTGCTTAAGGGCTCGTAAGCATTTCACGATAAGGTCTACATTTGTTGTATTCGGGCGCATGTGACAAATAAAGTTTGATTTGATTTTAATAAAGGGTCTCAATACTAATGAAAATGTGATATTTCCGTTTTTTACATTTTCAAATATAAATTAGGTAACATATCGAGAAAAAAAAACTGTTTTTGCTTCGACATTGTGGGTTATTGTGTGTAGAGTGATTGAGTTTTTTTCAACTTTAGAATAAGGCTGTAACGTAACAAAATGTGGAAAAAATGCAAAAGGTCTGAATACTTTCCGAATGCACCGTACATATCACAAAAACACACCCTGACCAATGCCAAATCCCTCTGTCCCTGTGTCCGTGCCACTGTGAGGGCAAGCCAACCTTCCTTAACCTTGCACTCGGCCAGTACTTCAAGCACTAGAAATGGACAACGTACAACATATTTATCTGCTCAGTGACATAAGCAAATAAAACGCTCGTCTTTTCAACATTTCCATGTTGTTCCACATGCCATTCATCCCAACATCGCAAACACAGCCAATTTTTATTATAAATGCAGAGCCACGATGGAGTAAACTTTATACAAATGTAGTATAATCATGAAACAATGAATGAACGACACAAACAAACAAAACTCCAGAGTTCCATCAGAGAACTCCACTGTGTCTGCTCTGAGCTTCCGGTATTAACCACAATGCATGGTGTTCATTCCCATCCCAAACCCCCGTTGTCTGACATGGTTCACAACGTAAATTACTCCTGAGACAGAAACAGAATAGGAGGAAGAGGACACTTCTCATCACCTGAAGCCGCTGCTGGTCAACTGTCAATGTTGTTAAATGGAGGTCAGGCGCGTTAAAATGCAACGCGTAAGCAAACACAGGATCACACTAGTGGAGGTCTTTGAAATGCCAGCCCCTTTTGGACTCTGAGTCAACACCTGATATACAGTAGGATTTCTCTCAATAGAGTAGTATGTACAGCAGTTTGTCATGTAGAAGGTTCTGCGTAATGTTGCTGTCAAATACAGTATCACTGCTCTATATAGAAGACTGATGGTAGCCAATGGAGAGAGTTCTACCTGATATAACATGTAATACAGCTGAAACCAGAGGAGGTTGGTGGCACCTTAATTGGGGAGGACAAGCTTGCGGTAATGGCTGGAGCGTAGTGAGTAGAATGGTGTCAAATACATCAAACACGTGGTTTCCATGGTTTCCAGGTGTTTGATGCCATTCCATTCGCTCCATTCCGGCCATTATTATGAGTCGTTCTCCCCTCAGCAGCCTCCACTGGTTGAGACTATCTGTCTGTGTGCCACATTGCACCCTATTCCCTATGGGTCAAAAGTAGTGCACTATATTGGGAATAGGGTGCCATTTGGGCCACAGAATATATATCAAGGAGAGTGGAGTCTTGTTCCCAGGCTGGTATGTCTGGTAACAAAAACCAATGTGGCCACATGTAATGTAATTGGTCATTAACTTCCCCATTATGCTGTATGATGGTACATTTAGATTGATTAGGATCATCAGGTTTCTCCTATTATATTATCAGATTTCTAAAAATGGACTAGTCTGCTTCAGCATCCGTTGCAGTACGTCAATAGAAAGGTAATCAGAAATGCACCATTTTGGAAGATGAAAATGGATATTTGAATGTACTTTCAGCAAACCCAATCTGGAAATTGTTCAGTCTCTCTCTCTCCCTCTCTCTCTCTCTCTCCCTCTCTCGCTCTCTCTCTCTCTTCTTTCTTTCTCCTTCCCTCCACTATATCTCCATCCCTCTCGCTTTCTCCCATTACCCCCCTCTCTCATTCCAACCATCTTTCCCTTTTTTCCTCCCTCTCTCCAGGGATAGCTAATGATTCCTATAAAGCAGGGCTGTGTCCCAAATGGCACCCTATTCCCTACATAGTACACTACTTTTGACCGGAGCACTATGGGCTAGGGGGTTCAGTACAATCTGATGCCGGCTCTATGGTTTATGCAGCCAGCCCGTGAAAATGACAAAGAGCAGGAATTATGCATGAAGGCTAGATAATGACATTGACTGTTCCATCACCCCTCTGCTGATCTGTGAAAGCCCAAACACACTTTATAATGTACACACACAAAAGCATACCAACATACACAGAATGCACAGGGAAAATAGAAAAGAGATAGAAGACACACACACACACACACAGACACACACACACACACACACACACACACACACTGCAGTATAAGTGAGACAGCCATAACAGACAGTGATACAAGTACTCCCCCAGCGTGTCACCTTCACTTAGTCTCTTCACAGTCAGCCCAGTCAGTGTGTGTGTGTGTGTGTGTGTGTGTGTGTGTGCGCGCGTCTCACCTGCACACTCCCTCACCTCCAACGCACACACGTAGTTTAACCACTCAACCACTCAACTCCAACCCTCCAGCAATAGTGAATTTGATAGGCTCTGCATATTTTCACCCCGCTGATCAACCAATTAACTCACTAATTACTGCTTCATGCATATCTGTCAGTCTCAGAATGAAGCAGGAGATTCACTGGGGATCAATACAATCTGTTGCCCCCGGTGATACACTGATGATGCTACTAGAGAGAGAGATAATCAAATGCTGTAGTTATCAAACGGGCGTTACTCCCCAGGGGAAGCCAGGCGTAGTGGCAACTGGGGTTAATGGTTTGGTGTGTGTGTGTGTGTGTGTGTGTGTGTGTGTGTGTGTGTGTGTGTGTGTGTGTGTGTGTGTGTGTGTGTGTGTGTGTGTGTGTGTGTGTGTGTGTGTGTGTGTGTGTGTGTGTGTGTGTGTGTGTGTGTGTGTGTGTGTGTGTGGATCTGCCAGGTGTATCCCTGCGAGATGAATCAATTACCACGCTCAGCAACACACAAATGAACAGCAGAGGAAGATGAGAGACAAGGTTAGAATCTGTTCACTGGGAATAAGCTGGGGTGAAGGGTAGGGTTGCAAAGGGTCGGAAACTTTACGTGAAATTTCTGGACATTTTCGGAACATTTTCCATGGGAAGTTAAAGCCGGGAATTTTGCTTAAATTCATCAAAAAAGTTAACTTATAATAGTGAACCTTTTTTGTGGGATCCACATAAGGCAATTCTAGGTCTTGTGGCACACTAATGAGATGCTATTGAGCCCACACTACCACACTGCCTGAACCAAGGACTACATGCTTTCTGGTAAGTTTTGATTACAATACTGGGTGGGGTGAATATATTTTATACGACATACATGATTATTTGTTAATTTGTAAATAGCAGCCTATAGCAAAGTGTGTTTAAATCATTTGTTTTAGTTGTTTACAATTTCTGCTAGTTTTCACTACCATGTGGGTTTTAACTAGCTTGAGCCTACTAACTGAGGAGTGTTAATTCACCTGTTTCCATACATGTTTCATTTTATAATATTTATCTTACAAATGAGACGTTTAATCTAACTGCTTAACTATTTATCTGTACCTGGAATTGTATTTGGGTTTTTTTACATCATTTTTTTCTAATATTTACAGGAAACACAGGCACTATCTGATGTGTGGAGACATTTCATTGAAGCTAATTGATTGGGAACCACACCAACCTAGAAATAAAGAAACTAGAATGCCCACCCTAGTCACACCCTGGCCTAACCAAGATAGAGAATAAAAGCCTCTCTATGGCCAGGGCGTGACTAGGGTGGGCATTCTAGTTTCTTTATTTCTAGGTTGGTGTGGTTCCCAATCAGAGGCAGCTGTCTATTGTTGTCTCTGATTGGGGATCATATATAAGTTGTCCTCTTTCGTTTGCACCTGACAGGACTGTTTCGGTTTTCACTCTTTGTTATTTTGATCGAGTGTTTTGAGTAATACATTTATCATGAACACTTACCACGCTGCACCTTGGTCTCCTTCTTCACCCGACGACAGCCGTTACAAATGTAGAAGGAAAAGCTGTGTACATTTGCAAATACCATGCCAAATCATATGTGAAGAATGCAAAAAAGATGCAAAATCATCTGGCCAAGTGCATTAAGTTCCCTCGGCGCTCACAACAAGCAACCTCTGGCAAAAGTCTCCCTACCTCTATTTGAGGTGAAAATGATGACAACTTATCGATAGCAACAGCTCATGGTCCTCCTGGAATCTGAAGTTTTTTTGACTCAATGGAGGAACGTAGTCAGAAATGCTGACGAATGTCTTGCTCAAGGTGTGTATGCAACTGGTTCACCTCTGATGCTCACAGGCAATGTGTATTGAATGTGTATTGAAAGAGATTTCTGAATATTCTTCGCCCAGCATACACCACTCCAACCAGACATGCTTTATCTACTCCTTTTCTGGATACAGAGTTCAACAGAGTTCAAGTGAAGGTCAAGCAAATCATAGAGAAAGCAGACTGTATTGCAATCATCTATGATGGGTGGTTGAATGTTCGTGGGCAAGGAATAATTAACTACATCTCCAACCCTCAACCAGTATTCTACAAGAGCACAGACACAAGGGAAAACAGACACACCGGTCTCTACTTTGCAGATGAGCTGAAGGCAGTCATCAATGACCTTGGACCACAGAAGTTATTTGCACTGGTGACAAACAATGCTGCCAACATGAAGGCTGCTTGGTCTGAAGTGGAGGAGTCCTACCCTCACATCACACATCATGGCACTGAAAACAATGAATACACTCTACAAGAGAGCCAAGGAAATGGTTAGGTATGTGAAGGGTCATCAAGTTATAGCAGCAATCTACCTCACCAAGCGAAGTGAGAAGAATAAGAGCACCACATTGAAGCTGCACAGCAACACCCGTTGGGATGGTGTTGTCATCATGTTTGACAGTCTCCTGGAGGGGAAGGAGTCTCTCCAAGAAATGGCCATATCACAGTCTGCCGATATGGACAACACCACCAAGAGGATCCTCCTGGATGGTTTATTTTGGGAGAGAGTGGTAGGCAGCCTGAAACTCCTGAAACCTATAGCAGTAGCCATTGCATGGATTGAGGGAGACAATGCCATCCTGTCTGATGTTCAGACTCTGCTTGCAGATGTAAGAGAAGGAATCCGTACTGCCCTGCCCTCTTCACTGTTGCTCCAAGCAGAGGAAACTGTAGTTCTGAAATACATCAAAAAGCTTGCAGACTTCTGTCTGAAGCCCATACATAGCGCAGCATACAGTACATGTTGGACCTCAAGTATGCTGGCAAGAGCATCCTGTCTGGTTCAGATATCAACAAGGCCTATGTTGTCATCACTACCTTGTCTCGTCACCTTGGCCTGGATGATGGATCCTGGATCAAGGTTCTTGGAAGTCTGGCAAAGTACACTTCCAAGCAAGGGCTTTGCGATGGAGATGCAATATGGCAGTCGTCCCAACATATCTCATCAGCCACCTGGTAGAAGGGACTTTGTGGATCTGAAGCTCTTTCCCCTGTTTCCTCCATCATCCTCCAAATCCCATGAAATTAGCCGCCTAAGAGCGCAACTGGTTCTTGTTTGGGAATACACACACCAAAGCAAGCAACAGGCTGACCAATACAATGGTTGAAAAATGGGTGGCCATCTGGGCAAATTTGAGGCTTTTTGAGCCTGACAACGAGCCATCCTCAACAAGGTTGGAAAGTGACAGTGAAGATGAGGCATCAGAGTCTGATGTTCAATGGGTGGACATTGAGGAGGTCCAGGGAGAAGACATGGAAGCCTGAGAGGAAGACAACCAAAGCTTTAGTTTCTAGACCTACATTTAACAGATGTATGTTGAAAATGTTTTTGGGAGATGCGATGGATCATTGGGGATAATTCAATATTCCCTTTATTTTGCTGTTCAGTGAAATCATCCCATGTGAAGAATCAACTCACTTAATTAAAGTTCAATTCGTTAACTAAATTGTTTTTTAAATTTCTATTGGAAGTATTTAATCATTTGCAATTATGTCTACTTAGGGAAAAGTTTTATGTTTCTGTCTCATATGATATGGTAAATATATCCAATGCAAAAAACATCTACATTTAAATGGTACTAATATTAATATTATTCCTGTTAATTCCCATATATTCCCGTTAATTCCCATATATTCCTGTTAATTCCCATATATTCCCACGGAAAGTTTGTGCAACCCTAGTGAAGGGTGGAGGACAGAGGAGAAGGGAGAAGGAGAGGGGGGTGGGGTGGGGAGGAGAAAAGCTCTGCCTGAAGACATTCCATCCCTCTCTAATTTAACTTCTTTACATTTTTCAAAATGTTCAAACCTAACTTCAAATAAAAAGAGTGACTTAACAGCCCACACTTTCACACAAGTTCCTACTTCTCTAGGAATAACCGGAGTTGATGACAGCTGACACTGGGGCTTGGCACAGACACTTATCCAGAAAAGTGCTTTGTGCACCTGGGAGGCAGCAGACATAGTTCCCCTGAGGGTCATTGGAGCTCTGGGGGTAAACTGGAGGTAAAGAGACAAAGTGGTGGTGATGATGTGACGTCAGAGAAAGAGAGTAGAGAGAGGGAGAGAGAGGACCTCAAGTATGCTGAGAGAGAGAAGAGAGAGAGAGAGAGAGAGAGAGAGAGAGAGAGAGAGAGAGAGAGGGAGAGAGAGAAGAGCGAGAAAGAGAGTAGAGAGAGAGAAGAGAGAATAGAGAGAGAGAGAGAGAGAGAAAGAGAGTAGAGAGAGAGAGAGAAGAGAGAAGAGAGAGAGAGAAGAGAGAGAGAAAGAGAGAGAGAGATATATATACATAAAATTAATACAGGTAACGAGTGGAGGACAGAGGAGCCTCTTAAAGAAGAAGTTACAGGTCTGTGAGAGCCAGAAATCTTGCTTGTTTGTAGGTGACCAAATACTTATTTTCCACCATAATTTGCAAATAAATTCATAAAAAATCCTACAATGTGATTTTCTGGATTTTTTTTCTCATTTTGTCTGTCATAGTTGAAGTGTACCTATGATGAAAAGTACAGGCCTCATCTTTTTAAGTGGGAGAACTTGCACAATTGGTGGCTGACTAAATACTTTTTTGCCCCACTGTATATATATCAACATATATATCAACGAATTGGCGCGGGCACTAGAAAAGTCTGCAGCACCCTACTAAAATCTGAAGTAAAATGTCAACCAAGGAAGGCCTACAGCAGCACCTAGATCTTCTGCACAGATTCTGTCAGACCTGGGCCCTGACAGTAAATCTCAGTAAGACCAAAATAATGGTGTTCCAAAAAAGGTCCAGTCGCCAGGACCACAAATACAAATTCCATCTAGACACTGTTGCCCTAGAGCACACAAAAAAACTATACATTCCTAAGCCTAAACATCAGCGCCACAGGTAACTTCCACAAAGCTGTGAACGATCTGAGAGACAAGGCAAGAAGGGCATTCTATGCCATCAAAAGGAACATAACTTTCAACATACCAATTAGGATCTGGCTAAAAATACTTGAATCAGTCATAGAGCCCATTGCCCTTTACGGTTGTGAGGTCTGGGGTCCGCTCACCAACCAAGACTTCACAAAATGGGACAAACACCAAATTGAGAATTCTGCAAAAATATCCTCCAAATAGAACGTAGAACACCAAATAATGCATGCAGAGCAGAATTAGACCGAAAACCCACTAATTACCAAAATCCAGAAAAGAGCTGTTAAATTTTACAACCAACTAAAAGGAAGCGATTCCCAAACCTTCCATAACAAAGCCATCACCTACAGAGAGATGAACCTGGAGAAGAGTCCCCTAAGCAAGCTGGTCCTGGGGCTCTGTTCACAAACACAAACACACCCCACAGAGCCCCATGACAGCAGCACAATTAGACCCAACCAAATCACGAGAAAACAAAAAGATAATTACTTGACACATTGGAAAGAATTAACAAAAAAACTGAGCAAACTAGAATGCTATTTGGCCCTAAACAGAGAGTACACAGTGGCAGAATACCTGACCACTGTGGCTGACCCAAACTTAAGGAAAACTTTGACTATGTACAGACTTAGTGAGCATAGCCTTGCTATTGAGAAAGGCCGCCGTAGGCAGAGATGGCTCTCAAGAGAAGACAGGCTATGTGCACACTGCCCACAAAATGAGGTGGAAACTGAGCTGCACTTCCTAACCTCCTGCCCAATGTATGACCATATTAGAGAGACATATTTCCCTCAGATTACACAGATCCACAAAGAATTCGAAAACAAATCCAATTTTGATAAACTCCCATATCTACTGGGTGAAATTCCACATTGTGCCATCACAGCAGCAAGATGTGTGACCTGTTGCCACAAGAAAAGGGCAACCAGTGAAGAACAAACACCATTGTAAACACAACTCATATTTATGCTTATTTATTTTCCCTTGTGTACTTTAACCATTTGTACATTGTTACAACATATATATATATATATATATATAAATGGAGAGGGAGGGAGAGCTTTGTATGCATCTCTGTATGTGCAGTAAAGGGGGTGTAGAGTTTTTTTTCTCCTCTGGTTGCACATGTGACATGCTAGGAGAAATGAGGTTTTAAGTTTTCCTGCATTAAAGTCCCCGGCCACTAGGAGCACCGCTTCTGGATGAGCATTTTCTTGTTTGCTTATGGACTTATAGAGTTGGTTGAGTGCAGTCTTAGTGCCAGCATCGATTTGTGGTGGTAAATAGTATAGATTACAACTCTTGGTAGATAGTGTGGTCTACAGCTTATCATAAGGTACTCTACCTCAGGTGAGCAATATCTTGAAACCTCCTTAATATTAGACATCGCGCACCAGCTGTTATTGACAAATAGACACACACCCCACCCCTCGTCTTTCCAGAAGTAGCTGTTCTGTCCTGCCGATGCACGGAAAACAGAGCCAAATGTATATTTTCAGTGCTGTCGTTTGGCCACGATACGGGGGAAACATAAGATATTACCATTTTTAATGTCCTGCTGGTAAGATAGTCTCGAACTGAGATCATCCAGTTTATTTTCCAGGGATTGTTCATTGACCAATGTAACGGATGGTAGAGGTGGTTACCCACTCGCCAAGAAATTCTAACAAGGCACCCCGATCTCCGCTCCCTGTTTTTCCGTACTTCCTTCACGCGAATGATGGAATTTGGGCCTGGTCTCAGAGAACAGTATATCCTTCTGTCCGACTCATTAAAGTAAATAATCTTTGTCCAGTTTGAGGTGAGTAATCGCTGTTCTGATATCCAGAAGCTTTTTTTGATCATAAGAAACGGTAGCAGCAACATTATGTTCAAAATAAGTTACAAACAATGCAAAAAAAACACACAAAATAGCACCGTTGGTTAGGAACCCGTAGAACGGCAGCCATCCCCTCCGACGCCATTGTCTATTGGCTGTTATTTTAAATAAGCTCAACTGGACACCTTAATGAGGCAGTCAATGAACTGAGAGAAAAAGCACGCAAGGCATTCTACGCTGTTAAAAAAACAAATTGAAATACCTATCAAAATGTGGGGTCCACTTGCAAAACAAGATTTCACCCAATGGGACAAACACCCCATTGAAATACTGCATGTCCAGAGGAAACTACAAACAATGCGTGCAGGGCAGAATTAAGCCAATATATAAAATGTAAAACAATTAGAGAGTGTCATTTCCCCTTACTCAAGGTTTCAAAGACCTCTCTGATGACAATAGGCCACCCGTCCTGTTGGCGGAGGACGCAGAGAGCTGTGGGTTATGGCTGCCTGCCATAAGATGAGGGACGGTGTCCGACAGACCAACCAACCTGCACTTGTCCTCTATGCCATTGTTATTGCTCAATTGATGGTTATTTTGCCCCTTGATTACTGATGTTTCTGTTGTCCCGTTGACGCTAGTGATTATTATTATTTGAATTATGTTAAAAGTAAGCTTTGGCAATATGTACGTTGTTACGTCATGCCAATAAAGCAAAATGAATTGAATTGAACTGAGAGAGAGAGAGAGAGAGAGACTGTGAGAGAGAGAGAGAGAGAGACTATGAGAGAGAGAGAGAGAGACTGTGAGAGAGAGAGAGAGAGAGAGCGAGAGAAAGAGAGACTGTGAGAGAGAGAGGGAGAGAGAGAGAGAGAGACTGTGTGAGAGAGAGAGGGAGATAGAGAGAGAGAGAGACTGTGAGAGAGAGAGGGAGAGAGAGAGAGGGAGAGAGAGAGACTGAGAGAGAGAGAGGGAGAGAGAGAGAGAAGGAGAGAGAGAGACAGTGAGAGAGAGAGAGGGAGAGAGAGAGAGAGAGACACTGTGAGAGAGAGAGAGGGAGAGAGAGACTGTGAGAGAGAGAGAGGGAGAGAGAGAGAGAGGGAGAGAGAGAGACTGTGAGAGAGAAAGAGGGAGAGAGAGAGACTGTGAGAGAGAGAGAGGGAGAGAGAGAGACCGTGAGAGAGAGAGAGGGAGAGACCGTGAGAGAGAGAGAGGGAGAGAGAGAGACTGTGAGAGAGAGAGAGGGAGAGTGGGAGAGAGTGAGAGAGAGAGACTGTGATAGAGAGACTGTGAGAGAGAGAGAGACTGTGTAAGAGAGAGAGAGAGAGAGAGAGTGGGAGAGAGTGAGAGAGAGAGACTGTGAGAGAGAGACTGTGTGAGAGAGAGAGAGAGAGAGAGGGAGAGTGGGAGAGAGTGAGAGAGAGAGACTGTGAGAGAGAGAGAGAGAGAGAGAGAGAGAGGGAGAGAGTGAGAGTAGGATAGAGAGTGAGAGAGAGAGACTGTGAGAGGGAGAAAGGGATAGAGTGAGAGTGGGAGAGAGAGTGAGTGAGAGACTGTGAGAGAGAGAGAGAGAGAGAGAGAGAGAGAGAGAGAGAGAGAGGGAGAGTGGGAGAGAGAGTGAGAGAGAGGGATCACTGGAGGACAAGAGTAGGTGAAGTATGTCTTCAACATGTAGCTGTTATGTAAAGACCACACCAGTTCTCTACTCTCCTACATTTTGACATTGTAATCATTAGCACAGTGGTTCCCAAACTGTGGGTTGGACCCACTTGTGGGTCACTCCAGGGGTCCAGGTGGCTCGCGGGGTGACATGTTTTCTGCATTGTAAAAACACAAATAAATACAAATGTGAAATACATTCAGAGGATTGAAAAACACTTTCAGTGTTAACTTAATAAACAACTAATCCCAAATAGAAAGTATGTTGTAAGATAATGGACACACACTACCAGTCAAAAGTTTGGACACATTCAAGAGTTTTTCATCAAAAATATGAAATAACACATTCTCTCAACCAGGTGAAGCTGGTTGAGAGAATACCAAGAGTGTGCAATGCTGTCATCAAGGCAAAGGGTGGCTACAGAAGAACCTCAAATATAAAATACATTTGGATTTGTTTATACATTTTTTGGTTACTACATGTGTCACGTTCTGACCTTTATTTCCTTTGTTTTGTATTTATTTAGTATGGTCAGGGCGTGAGTTGGGGTGGGCAGTCTATGTTTGTTTTTCTATGATTTTGGGATTTCTATGTTTCGGCCTAGTATGGTTCTCAATCAGAGGCAGGTGTCGTTAGTTGTCTCTGATTGAGAATCATACTTAGGTAGCCTGGGTTTCACTGTGTGTTTGTGGGTGATTGTTTCCGTGTCTGTGTTTTTCACCACACGGTACTGTTTCGGTTTTGGCATGTCACGTTTGTTGTTTTGTATTTCATAGTGTTCAGTGTTTTTGTTATTAAAAACGATATGGACACTTACCACGCTTCAGACGAAGAGGAGGAAAACCCTTACAACATGATTCAAGATTGTGTTATTTCTTCTAGTTTTGATGTCTTCACTATTATTCTACAATGTAGAAAATAGTTTTTTTTTAAATAAAGAAAAACCCTGGAATAAGTATGTGTCCAAACTTTTGACTGGTGCTGTATATCTTTTAAAATAATAGCCTATAATCTTTGAGAATGTATAATCAACAAGTAAAAGCTAGACAACCTCTCCATTGCTTTTGTTATAACGTTTGAGCATAAGAGCAGAGCATTAGCCGTGTCAAAATGTGTCAAATTGCAGGAAATGTGATTAAAAAAGGCTATTTTAAAAGGCATTTTCTCTCAGCTGCTAAGATAATATGGTTGACTTATTCTATGGTCTGTGTGTGTTTTTTGACCTCTCAACCCTTACGGTGGGTTGCGACTCGAGACACCTCAATTGGTGGGTCACAAAGCAAAAAGTTTGGCAACTCCTGCAGAAGCTCTTATCCATGCGACAGACATACAGACTTACATTACAGAGTGCAGTGGCGGATTTCGGTATCGGTGACAATCCATCTAGCCGGGGGCGACACGGGGCAGCCGCACAAAACAAAATTGGACGGGTAACATTTGCGTGATCGTTTTTCTGTCGCTCATTTATTTAGTCCTATTTTGTATTTATGTTTATATTTATATAGTTTTAAAAGTTATGATTATTTATTTGTGTTGTTCCAAATGTCTGAATAAAAATTACAGTTGGTCTTTATTTGGGGGGGGGGGGGGGGGGGGGGGGCTCACCCAGTGAGCCACACAAGCTAGAACCACCACTGAGTGAGTGCATACAGTTTCTTAATTTTTTTGTACTGGTCCCCCGTGAGAATTGAACCAATAACCCTGGTGTTGCAAGTGCCATGGTCTACCAACTGAGCAACATGGCCCTCTCCTCTCCTCTCTTCTCTTCACATATTCTCTTCTTTTCTCCTCTCCTCTCCTCTCCTCTCCTCTCCGTCAGCCATGTTAATGTCCTATAGCACATATTTTATAGCTACATCACTGGAGAAGCACTATGACGAAACTGACTAAAGAACTGAAACCCATAGTACCTGCCTCTGCAATCAGACATAGACTACTGTGATGCTGGTAATGTTGGGATCTGAAACACCTCGTAATCAACAGTCCCTTCTTTAAGAATGACTACAAAGGAGAAGCTCTCACTCACTGAGACACACCGAGATATACACTGACACACACACACACACACACACAACCAGACACACCAAAAGACACGCACACACACACACACACACACACACACACACACACACACACACACACACACACACACACACACACACACACACACACACCAATGTTCAGTTCTTTTCTCAGCCAGTGAGCAGAGCAGCTTCTCTGCACAGACGGCTGCACACCCTCTTTATTGCTAACAATGATCAGTGGTTGATTATCTTCCCTGAGTGCGGTGCTCACTCGACGCACCCTGAGCACAACCACAATCGGGTGGCCCCATTTGCATATCATCTGCATAATTGCTCAGCTAGTGCAAGGGCATTTGCATGCTATGTGGAACAGTCCATTTACTCATCTAAGATGGGGTTGCAGAGTTAGTGGATTGGACCATTCTTCATGTTGGAAATTCTTAATTGGAGTTTTATGTTTTAGAATATATGACAGAATGTTAAAATATTCTGCATGAATAGGCTTACAGTATGTTTGCCAAAATCACATTCACGAGCTACTGCATCAATACTTTCAATATTTATGTTTGTACTTGCTATCTATCATACAGTATGTTCACAACAAGTGATCATCCTTTTTATGAAACTCTGCCTGAATGTGTAAAAAGGTATGTTTTATGTGAGCACTGTTAAAACATGGCGAAACAAGGATCAACACATAGACTTCAAAGGATTTGAAAAAAGCAGTTTGTCAGACATTTTGACAGATGACACAGTCTGCTGTGTTGTATCAAACTCCCCAGCAGGGAGGGGTCAAAGGTTATGATGTCATCAGCGAGGGACACACTAACAGGTCAGACCGACAGATGGAGAGAAATGGGAGAGAGGACGAGAGAGGGAGAAAGAGAGAGGACAAGCGAGAGAGAGAGCGAGAGAGAGAGTGCGAGAGAGACACAGAGACAGAGACAGAGACAGAGACACAGACAGACAGACAGACAGACAGACAGACAGACAGACAGACAGACAGACAGACAGAGACACAGCACAGTGAATAGTAGAGGATGTCATTCTTTGCACTATGCCACTCTGCTGCCACTCTGCTGGCATAGCATGCCATGTGTGTTTACCCTCTCTCTGTCTCCACGGTGTGAACATCTCTGCCTGACTGCACGCATCACATCAACACATGTCAGAAAGAAAATCACACAATGCACACCTACAACCAACTGCCGGAGCTTCCATTCTCACAATCCCTTTCCAGAATCTTCCAATCTCCATTTTGATACTCATGGGTATAATGTTATTTCCTTGGTTTTACATACTGTAGATTTTTTTCAATAATACATCCTGATATGTGAAATGCCTTGTGACTCTTGTGAATCTTTGCACCAAAGAGAGCATTCAGATATCCGGACCAAGAAAATGAATTGGTAGTTGTGATCTGCACTGCAATTTATTGAATTATGCACTTAGTCAATGTGCACTCCTCAATCAGCACCCATACACCAGCTCTTACACAAGCAGTTGTTACTTAACAACCTTTCTTTGCTGACTGTGTTGTATGTGTCTTTAATGCATTATTACACATCTTACAGCTGTATGCTATACAGTATGCGTCATTTTTAAACTGATACGGTAAGCCAATAAAGAGGCAGCCATTTTGTGTTAACAGATTAAAAGGGTTTTGTTTTGACACGGGCTTAACCAGCAGCAGTAATCCTGCTGTGATGCTGTACCAAGGCAAACAACATCGGCCAAATGTGACAGACACATATTCACTCCTCCTCCTCATTAGCTCTTTCCCTTCCTCTCCTCTCTCCCGGTCTGTCTCTCCTTCTCCCCCTCTCCCCCTATCCCTTTCCTCTGCTCCCCATCCCCCTCTCTCTTTAGCTCTCTCTTTCCTCATTCTCCTTCCATTACTCCCTGGATTGCGTAACCGCTGACGCACTCATGATCCATGAAAAGGAGGGAATCGGTTTTGTTCGGTTGATCACAGAGGTCAGGAGTGAGACGAGAGTATGGAGGGAGAAGAGGAGGAGAGGTGAGGAGGAGAGGGTAGGGGAGGAGGAGAGGAGAGGAGGAGAGGAGGGTAGGGGAGGAGCCAAGAGTATGGAGGGAGGAGAGGAGGAGAGGAGGGTAGGGGAGGAGAAGAGAAGAGAGTATGGAGGGAGAAGAGGGGGAAAGGAGAGGAGGAGAGGATAGGGGAGGAGGGGAGGGGAGGAGACAAGACTATGGAGGGAGGAGAGGAGGAGAGGAGGGTAGGGGAGGAGCCAAGAGTATGGAGGGAGGAGAGGAGGAGAGGAGAGGAGGAGAGGGTAGGGGAGGAGGGGAGGGTAGGAGACAAGACTATGGAGGGAGGAGAGCAGGAGAGGTGAGGAGGAGAGGAGGGTAGGGGAGGAGCCAAGAGTATGGAGGGAGGAGAGGAGGAGAGGAGGGTAGGGGAGGAGCCAAGAGTATGGAGGGAGGAGAGGAGGAGAGGAGGAGAGGAGGAGAGGGTAGGGGAGGAGGGGAGGGGAGGAGACAAGACTATGGAGGGAGGAGAGCAGTAGAGGTGAGGAGGAGAGGAGGGGAGGGGAGGAGCCAAGGGTATGGAGGGAGGAGAGGAGGAGAGGTGAGGAGGAGAGGAGGGTAGGGGAGGAGAAGAGAAGAGAGTACGGAGGGAGAAGTGGGGGAGCAGAGAGGAGGGTAGGGGAGGAGATGAGAGTATGGAGGTAGGAGATGAGAGGAGGAGGGGAGGAAATGAGGGGAAAGAGGAGAGGATAGGAGAGGAAAAACAGCACATGGGAAAAGTAAGGGAAAGGCATATTTTCATCCTAGTGTTACTGTAGCTGGGAGCTAGCATGAGAGGCTAACAGCATCAGACAGACACCATCAGACCGACTGCTCGCTGAGAGTAGGCTATGGAGACTGAACCCTAACCCCCTTCCTAACTCCCACTGGGACAGAGATGAGAGAGGGTTGGGATGAGAGGAACAGATGAGCAGACACAGCAGTAGTTGACCCCTTAATAATCATGCTCTGACGGGAGAATTCAGAGCGAGAGAGAAATAGGGGAGGTAGATACACAACCACATATAAGCAGAGAATAAACAGGGAACAGAGAGATAGAAATAGGGGAGGTAGATACACAACCACATATAAGCAGAGAATAAACAGGGAACAGAGAGATAGAAATAGGGGAGGTAGATACACAACCACATATAAGCAGAGAATAAACAGGGAACAGAGAGATAGAAATAGGGGAGGTAGATACACAACCACGTGTAAGCAGAGAATAAACAGGGAACAGAGAGATAGAAATAGGGGAGGTAGATCCACAACCACGTATAAGCAGAGAATAAACAGGGAACAGAGAGATAGAATGGGTGAGGGGGGAAGGACAGGTGTACACATGAACACATACATGGGAGGTGAAAGAGGGAGAGCAAGAGAAAGAAAGAAAGAGTAAAGCTATGTGAACTTTGCGGTGCCGGACTTTGCATCAACAGGCAGCAGGGGAGGCAGCAGCAGGGGAGGCAGTAGCAGGGGAGGCAGCAGCAGCAGGGGAGGCAGCAGCAGCAGGGGAGACAGCAGCAGCAGGGAAGGCAGCAGCAGCAGGGGAGGCAGCAGCAGCAGGATAATTAGAGTGTGACTCCAGGACCCCAGAAGAACTTCCAGGACTTATCCCCCATATGGAGAGAGATTAGACAAGAGCTCCCTCCCTCCCTCCCTCCCTCTTCTCAGGGTCTTATCCCACTGCCCTTCTCTCCAGGGAGTCCTCAGTCTACTCCTCCTCTGTCTTTAAAACAGTCTGGATAGGACCTCAGCCAGAGGGCTGCCTGCTGAAATCACACAACCACAGTTTTCCCCTGGGGGCAAGAAAAAGTCTGAAAAAAAAGGCTTACGCTGGATTCTCTGGTGGACACTGAGCTTTCTAAAGTCAATAGAAATCTGTATGTACAATCAGACTATTTCCTAGTGAAGATACTGTAATGTGGATTATAATACTATCACAAGTCACTGAGCAAATAATGGGCCAGTCCATGCATGGACTGTCATGAACCAGAGTGTCATTTGACCTTTAGCCAGTGCTATAGCAGCATATGCCAAGATGCTGGCTGGGGCAGTGGGCACATGCTAACTAACAGTAGCCCCGCAGCTAGCTAACTGGAGCATGTTGCTAAGTGGGGCACAGCCACTGGTTGACTGCCATCACCATCAGGCCACAGATAGAACAATGAGACAGATATTTCACCAGATGTATAAATGTGAAGCATCTGCTTGGCGTTTCCACTCACTACCAAGTATGGTGGTGAGAGGAAGCCCAGCGGCTGGCAGTGGGAGAAGATGGAACCAGAAGGATTTTGGACGACATTCTGCCAATTTCCTCATCAATTAAACATTTGATCTGAATACGGTTTTCTGTTCTGTTCCCAAAACGACAATATTTTACAAGTAGAGTGGACTAAGTTTTGTAGAATGTAACTTTTGCCAAAATTTAAACAAATGGCATTGTTTAGAAGGAGAGCAAAGGCAAATTGAGTTGTTACATACAGTACACACACTTTACAGAGTAGGCGTTCCCTAACGAAAATATGCAAATGCTTAGTAGAATGTGCCAATAGGATCTCGCTAGCTGGTGCTTGGCTCTGCCAACCTCCTTGCTTGTTCTGACCACTATGACTAATTTGTTCCCATTGGAAACGACAGGCTGTGATCTATCTTGGGTTAGCATGTTGCTAACTGGAGCACAACTATGTTTGACTTGCCCCAGGGTGCTAGCATGTTGCTAATATAAACAAGCTAATATAGCTGACACTTTCTTCCAAAGCAATTGACTATAGTGAGAGCATAGCCTACATTTTCACATTGGTGACCCCAGTGGACCACATATTCTTGATGCTATCTGGAGCAGAGCTCTGGTTGTCAAGCTGCCATTAGGCTGGACTAACTGTCCTGTATTTGTGCTAGCCCAGATGTGACTGTGAATAACAAGACAAGGTGCTCCTTCTGCTCCATATTCACATTAGAGATGGCTGGCCTCGACAAACTGGCTGACGCACAAAGATAGCTGACTGACTGTCCCTGGGCGTTATACCGTCCCTCCAACAAATCACTCTCACTGTCTGTCTGTCTGTCTGTCTGTCTGTCTGTCTGTCTGTCTGTCTGTCTGTCTGTCTGTCTGTCTGTCTGTCTGTCTGTCTGTCTGTCTGTCTGTCTGTCTGTCTGTCTGTCTGTCTGTCTGTCTGTCTGCCTGCCTGCCTGCCTGCCTGCCTGCCTGCCTGTCTGTCTGTCTGTCTGTCTGTCTGTCTGTCTGTCTGTCTCTCTCTCTCGCTTTCTCCCTCTCTCATCCTCTCTCTCTCTCTCTCTCTCTCTCTCCCTCTCTCATCCTCTCTCTCTCTCTCTCTTTCTCTCTCAACACAGTGTTGTAACGATGTGCAAGTAGTTAAAGTACAAAAGGGAAAAGCAATAAACATAAATATGGGTTTTTATTTACAATGGTGTTTGTTCTTCACTGGTTGCCCTTTTCTTGTGGCAACAGGTCACACATCTCTCTTTAGCCTCTCTACACTCTGCCAAGTGCACACGTATAGTTAGGTGAATGAAGTCAAGAATCTCACATTTCCTTTGGAGACATTCCAGAAGGAAGTACAATAACCCTGGGTGAGAATTTGAAATGAATAGAACCATCCTCAGCATTCCCTGACAAGTTCCTCCGATTCTCTTCTATGTCACCATCGTTGTCGTATGGTCCTATCCCTCTCCATGTCATTCTAGATAGCCACCCCCACACCTCTCCTCCACACCTCCCCATCCCCCTCATCCCCCCAATCCTTACTTAGCCTTGTAAGTGCAGTCACCACTATGTGAACAAACTCTCCCATTTGGAAATAAGGTGAGCTGGGGAAGCAGCTGTCTATGGCCGAATACAGCATACATTGATATAATGTACTTGGCTAAAAGCAGATTCCCTCATCACAGCAGAACAGATGGGTATTCAATGTGTACATTCATTCAGTCAACCTGTATATTAATTCAGTCAACCTGTATATGAATTCAGTCAACCTGTATATGAATTCAGTCAACCTGTATATGAATTCAGTCAACCTGTATATGAATTCAGTCAACCTGTATATTAATAAAACCATACAGGGTTTCCGTCCGATCAGGAATAAGTTGAAATGTATAATTTATCATTTAATTTAACCCGAAATTTGTCCGGAGGCATACACACTGTAACACATGGTTTTGTATCAATTATGAAACAAATCTTACAAATCACTATGCACAGAAACCATGACTTACAATATTAATGTGGGCTAGAAACCAAACCATGACTTTTTACTATGCCAATAATCCTTCACTCTGACGTCAGTATTATGAAGCCAAATGTCAGGTCCAGTATTCCAATCAACTACTGTTGAGCTGAAGGACACAGTGAAGTGAAACAGATCAGATGAAAACATACACCTCAGTGGTACAGTACTGTACAATAACATGCACCCCCCTCACTCACACGCCATACAGTAGTCAACTGCGTTTCCGGCAGCCTTCTACAACACCATTAACAAGCTGTAGGAATCAGACAGCTCCCCGGGCATACAGTAGAGTACAGTAGAGAACAGGAGAGTAGAGTAAAGAACAGTAGAGTACAGTAGAGAACAGGAGAGTACAGTAGAGAACAGCAGAGTACAGAAGAGAACAGTAGAGAACAGTAGAGTACAGTAGAGAGCAGTAGAGTACAGTAGAGAACAGGAGAGTACAGTAGAGAACAGGAGAGTACAGTAGAGAACAGTAGAGTACAGAAGAGAACAGTAGAGAACAGTAGAGTACAGTAGAGAGCAGTAGAGAACAGGAGAGTACAGTAGAGAACAGGAGAGTACAGTAGAGAACAGCAGAGTACAGAAGAGAACAATATAGTACAGTAGAGAACAGTAGAGTACAGTAGAGTACAGTAGAGAACAGTAGGGTACAGTAGATTAGAGAAGATGATAATACAGTAAAGTACAGAAGGAAACAGTAGAGTACAGTAGAATACAGTAAAGTACAGAAGATAACAGTAGAGTACAGTATAATACAGTAGAGAACAGCAGGGAACAGTAGATTACAGTAGATTAGAGAACACCAGAGAACAGTAGAATACAGCAGAATACAGTAGACTACAGAAGGGAACAGTAGAGTACAATAGTGAACAGTAGAGAACAGAAGGGAACAGTAGAGTATATTAGAATACAGTAGAGTACAGTAGAGAACAGAAGGGAACAGTAGAGTACAGTAAAATACAGTAGAATACAGAAGGGAACAGTAGAGAACAGTAGAGTACAGTAGAGTACAGTAGAGAACAGTAGAGAACAGCAGAGAACAGTAGAGTACAGAAGGGAACAGTAGAGAACAGCAGAGAACAGTAGAGTACTGAAGGGAACAGTAGAGAACAGCAGAGTACAGTAGAGAACAGTAAGAGAACAGTAGAGTACAGAAGGGAACAGTAAAGTACAGCAGAGAACAGAAGGGAACAGTAGAGAACAGCAGAGAACAGTAGAGTACAGAAGGGAACAGTAGAGAACAGCAGAGAACAGTAGAGAACAGTAGAGAACAGCATAGAACAGTAGAGAACAGAAGGGAACAGTAGAGAACAGCAGAGAACAGTAGAGAACAGCAGAGAACAGTAGAGAACAGCATAGAACAGTAGAGAACAGAAGGGAACAGTAGAGAACAGAAGGGAACAGTAGAGAACAGCAGAGAACAGTAGAGAACAGTAGAGAACAGCATAGAACAGTAGAGAACAGAAGGGAACAGTAGAGAACAGCAGAGAACAGTAGAGAACAGCAGAGAACAGTAGAGAACAGCATAGAACAGTAGAGAACAGAAGGGAACAGTAGAGAACAGAAGGGAACAGTAGAGAACAGCAGAGAACAGTAGAGAACAGTAGAGAACAGCAGAGAACAGTATAGAACAGAAGGGAACAGTAGAGAACAGCAAAGAACAGTAGAGAACAGTAGAGAACAGCATAGAACAGTAGAGAACAGAAGGGAACAGTAGAGAACAGCAAAGAACAGTAGAGAACAGTAGAGAACAGCATAGAACAGTAGAGAACAGAAGGGAACAGTAGAGAACAGCAGATAACAGTAGAGAACAGCAGAGAACAGTAGAGAACAGCATAGAACAGTAGAGAACAGAAGGGAACAGTAGAGAACAGAAGGGAACAGTAGAGAACAGCAGAGAACAGTAGAGAACAGAAGAGTTAATAAGGAAAAGAGCTCTGTACCTTTGTTTCTACCTATAGATACGCAGAAGAAGGGATCCATAGAGGAAGATCGGGAGAGTGGCGTCCCGGGTTGAGAGGAGGGCAGGAAAGAAAGGAGAAAAAAAGGAGGCTTGAACTAGTGTTATTCATCTATAAGGCAGTAAGTAAGGGAGTAAGAACTACCAACCTTTACACCCCCTGCCAAGCATTGAGTAACATGCATGCAAACAGATCATAGCCCAGAGTGGTAGATGCATTCAAATGAAAGATACACACACACACACACACACACACAAATCTCTCTCTGCATGCCACATAGCGTCCCCCGAAGTGTTCTCATGTTCAGGGCCAAGTCACAGTGACCCTGTATAAACTGCATCAGCTGCATCATGCTAGGATCATCCTCCTCCATGTCTTCTCACATAGCACCAGAGTGGACTAGGAGCCGGTATATGTCATGTGCCACTAACTGCTTGCCAGCTCATACATGTGTGAGGCTGACAGGGATGTGGGGATGACGGGAGAATATTGTAGTGTGGGACTGTGTTGTTAGGCCAGAGTCCAGGCAGAGTAGCATCTTCCCCTGAACTGCAATACACACACACGCAAACACACATATGGAGGAAGCATTCACATACACGTGCACACACTTTCTCTCTCTCTCTCTCTCTCTCACACACACACACACACACACACACACGCACACACGCACACACGCACACACGCACACACACACAGTCATTATCTGCTGAGGTCAGGCTAGAGTAGGAAGAGCAGATGTTGCCACTGCATGTTAGACTGTTAGACACAGCAGTGAGCCAACACACCATTATGTAATACAGAGAAACCTGGGGAAGGGGCATGGGAGGGGGCACAGGAGGCACGGGAGGGGGCACAGTATGATCAGGACATGCCGTGCAGCTCCATCCTCCCCTGCAACACTACGATGACAACAGAGCACACTGACACACACTGACAGGTAGAGGAGACGTGGCTGCGAAGGGGCAGTGCACAGAGAAACACACACACTCAATCTGACCCCAAAGCAGGCGAGGAGAGAGAAAAGAAGAGATCGTACCTGACTCAGATGCCTTCAGATGTGCTAAGCCTTGAGGGAGAAGAAGAAGGCGAGATGGAGACAGAGAGTATAAGAACACACCAATACTGCTGCATTGTGGTCAGGCATGCTTCGCTATAAAGGCAAAGCATGGCTATCAACACTGAAAACAAAGCTTTCCGTAGGGCATGGAAAAGCTTCAAGTTTAGATCAAAATGTGGTAGAAGCATCAGGCACGACTACGCTGCAAAAATGTTAATCACGTTGATTTCTATAGGCCTATTGATAGACCAGTTTATTTTTGCAATTTCTGTGATGCAAGTGGACAGTGTAATATTTCTTACGTTCGTATTTACTTTATTATCTTGCTGTACACCGTACTGTGCGTGCTGTCTGAAAATGTGTCCTGTAACTATTGAACCCTCTCCTCCTTCCGTATGTGAGTCTCATCTGAGAAACAGAACTCACCTGGTTTCCTCTGAACGGCTGCTGAGGAGTTAGCAGGGGGAGGGAAGAGAAGGCAGAGAGATACCTAGCATTAGCATCACACTGCTTTGGCTTGCATGGTGTCTATCATGCAAAATAAATACCTAACAACACACGGAAGCATTCTTTTTCTGTTTACATGTAAAGGACCAGAGCTGTCCCTGTACATGCCTGTTTAAAAATAACAACACAAAAAAAAAATCCTGTGGAGAGAAGAACACATGAAACATCTGTCCCATCCTTTCAGGGAACCAGATTGTACATTGTAAATCATCATCAATTAATCTGATTAATTGTATTAATTAAACAACTCTTTCAAATCGCAGCAAATATTTCAGGAGAGACATAATATTTAGCATTGTATATACCACAGTGTTCCTCACATACACATAGTTAAAGCTAGAGAGGCATAAATCCCAGCTCCTGTAGAGAGCCAGATGTGGATTTATGATGTTGTGAGGTTTGTGGATATCTAGAAACCCCCCGGACCGATCGTCTAGCCCCCCCCCACCCGCCAACCCAACCCTCCGCCACCAACCCCCAGAGTTCACTTCACTGCCGACCCAAATCCTTTCTGCACACCATCACAACCTCCCCTGACTTCACATTGGCTTGTAGGAATGCACACTGTTTACTCCTTCAGAGGTTCAGCATCGTTTTCATCGGGTAAAAAATGATTGAAAGTTACAGCCCTGAAACTCAACACCCAGAGGCCCAACGCTGCAAGCCTCGGAGGATGTTGAACCTACATAAATGTGTAGTCTGTATTATTTCTAGCGCTAGAGTGTCATGTAAAAAAATAAAAATAAATAAAATGTAACACATTGAATTTACACACATGAAGTAACTGCACAACGGGATGCCATGAATTCTCACACAGCTATGCTACAGCTATCTTCGGCTATCCCTCCTTAACCTCAAGACATCTTAACCCTGGCCACTCGGCCGCGTGTGTGTGTGTGTGTGTGTGTGTGTGTGTGTGTGTGTGTGTGTGTGTGTGTGTGTGTGTGTGTGTGTGTGTGTGTGTGTGTGTGTGTGTGCGAGCGAGCGAGCGAGTTCGAGCAAGTGCGCGTGTAGCTGGAACGGTTGTAAAAGCTAAATGCCAACAGATTTCTTTAATCAGCCCCTGAGAGCAACATGTAGTGGGAGGAAATGAAACAGCTCGTAATTCAGAAGGACTGTATTAGATGTTTAAAGTGCCAGGCTAATACGCCATATCAGATATTAATTTGATTCAAAGCAATTAACGCTAGCTGCCGTGGTTAGATCTCTGGCCGGCCGGCCACACTGGAGGCCATTCAATTCCCACCCATCCAACCAACCAGCATGTGGGAAGAGGGTTTCTTGTATTTATTTGATAGATAGCAAGTGGTTAAAGTGAAGGGCATACACTCGAAATGGCCACTCAATTGTGTTGTCTGCATGGAGGCTGTAAATTCCCACTGAACATGTGGGAAGAGGGTTATTTTTATTTTGTGCTGATAGCTGTAGCTATCTATAGTGGTTATAGTGGTAGAGTGGAGGGCATGATGGAGGTACTCAAAATGGCCACTCAGTCCTGCTACCTGTGCCCATGTTGTTCACTGACGGCCATGTTGTTCGCTGACGGCCATGTTGTTCGCTGACGGCCATGTTGTTCGCTGACGGCCATGTTGTACACTGACGGCCATGTTGTACACTGACGGCCATGTTGTACACTGACGGCCATGTTGTACACTGACGGCCATGTTGTACACTGACGGCCATGTTGTTTGCTGACGGCCATGTTGTACACTGACGGCCATGTTGTTCGCTGACGGCCATGTTGTTCGCTGACGGCCATGTTGTACACTGACGGCCATGTTGTACGCTGATGGCCATGTTGTTCGCTGACGGCCATGTTGTTCGCTGACGGCCATGTTGTACACTGACGGCCATGTTGTACACTGACGGCCATGTTGTTCGCTGACGGCCATGTTGTACACTGACGGCCATGTTGTACACTGACGGCCATGTTGTTCGCTGACGGCCATGTTGTTACTCATGTTAACGTGACACAGTCGACAAATACTCAATGGATATTGCAACATAAAAAAAATAAAAAAATGGAGGCACCACCTGCAGGAACAGCTAATGTTTCAGTAGCTGAAGTAGCCAGATTACGGAGTACGACATTGGCTCACAGGGTTAAAGACAAGGAGCGAAGGGCGAAAGACTAAAGAAGGGAGGTAGCAGAAGCCTGATAGACAGCATCCCTGCAGGCGAGAGGGGGATTTGGTGTCCCTGGCGCGTGTGTGTCTATGAAATGCTGGGTTGCAAAACACATGCAGCTAAAGCTTTCCTCCTTCCCTTCACAGAGCTGGCTGCAGTGTCCAGAACAAGCCAATGGACGGAAGATAGGAGAACATGTGGTTCCTGTGTAATCCTCTTCCTGCTCCACTTTACCAGCCGCTGCAGCTAGCGACGCCATCCTCCATCCCATCCCACTGAAATTCTAACGGCACTGTCAGGCTTGGGACCGGACACAAATGCCCTCTGCACTCTGCTTGTGTTGAAATTAGGCGCATGCACGCACACACACACACGCACGCAGAGACACACATACACACACAGAGACATGCAAGCACACAGGCACACACACACACACATCAGGCAAGTACTCCCTCTTTTTATTTTTTCCCCCCTGACCTATTTCCATAGTAAGATTATTGTAACAGTCATTTCTCCATGTATGTTTATTAATCCCCAAAGCAGAGCTCCTAGGCATCTCTTCAGCACTTGTTTAACAGTTTGTTTGCCCCAGCCTTCAATTACTACTGTTTTCGCGGGGCCGTTTTTACAGTTCAATAAGGTATTTTTAGACCGCTTATTAAAATGAAGGAAGTTGTAGAAGTCCGATGATGAGAACATGGCAATCAGGTTGTACGTTACATAATCCTAGAGCACGTGTCGATAGCTCATAATAGCTTTAACATTCTGAATATCTCATTTGTAATTAAAATACCCCTGAGGCATCCAGTCTTTCAAATGTCAAATCTATTCATTTAATTTAATAGGTTTGGGAACACAACACATTACATTTCAAGGCCATATAAGAAACAATGAACAGAGATAAGATATGCCACATTCCAAATGACTCTACAGAAATCATTAATAATTTCGCACGTTGACTGATGATAGCATTGCCAGCATCCCAAATGGCACCCTATTCCCTATGGGGCGCTGGTCAAAAGTAGTGCACTATGTAGGGAATAGGGTGCCATTTGGGACGCATCCATTTGACTGATGATAACACCACTTCACCGCAATGGCTGTAATATTACCGAACAGCACGGGGGCGAGCAAACAGTGTCTTATTCCAGCCCCTCCGCTCTGACGCACCTAAACACTGATACGCCCTGATCCACATGGGCGGACAGATTGAACATGTGTTTTATGGCCATCTGTTTATTGTCTTATTCTGCAGGTTGGTGGTTTAGGGCTGAGCTCTGTGGGCAGGATGAGGGCTGAGGGCTAGGATAATGATGCTGGTTATGTTACAGCTAGGCTAGCTAGGCTAACACAGTCATCCTGGCGGACTGGGCTCTATGTGGCTCTTTGACGGTGAGGGCTAAGGGCTAGGATAATGATTATGTTAGAGGTATGCAAATCCCAGTCATCCTGGGCTGGGGAATGATGATGGTGCTGATGTAATGTTTAATGATGATGATGTTTCAACTAGCAAGGCTAACTAAGTCATAATTTGAAGTTTCAGCTAGCTAAAATAACCTAATCCTGATTGCTAGTTGCTAATGAAGCTTTTGCTAACTACAGCTAGGCTAACCCAGGGCAGGCTTTGACGATAATGTTGCTGTTGATGATGTTTCAGCTAGCTAGGGCTAACCTAATCATCCTGTGGGGCTAAGGCCTGATGATGATGTTTCCGCTAGGCTAGGCTAAACCCAATCCTCTTGTTTCAGCTACTATAATATAGGCTAAACTAACCCATTGTCACTTGATTAGTTCAGCCTATAGTTCATGTACACATTCAAATGCTAATCACTGAATTGCACTACACTGTACATTGCATTAACAGCCTTTAAGCAGGCTAGGTTGAAGTTAACAACTGTGAAAACTATGAGCTGAGCATACGTCATACAGCCCATCCCAGTCTAAATGCTAAATGCTTCTGAGGCCTAGTGGGCCTTGCCATCTGCCTGCTGTATGAATCCTGCTCCAGGGCCCGCTAGGATAACTCTAACTGCAGCTGTGTGTGTGTGTGTGTGTGTGTGTGTGTGTGTGTGTGTGTGTGTGTGTGTGTGTGTGTGTGTCTTTAGCCATGCAGCCAGCCAGTCTGCCTTACATACACACACACACACACACACACACAAACACAAACACACAAACACACACACAGTAAACACACACACAGTAAACACTTACAGGTCCGACAGATTGCACCCATTACTCATTAGCGTAACACATGATGCAGCATCAAAATCACACAGACACTACACAGACACTACACAGACACAGACTTAAGAACGGTTGTGTCTCTAATGTCTCATGTGCTGACGGTGATGTTAAGCAATGTGGGCAAAATATGCTCTCTGTATTGTACTGCAGTGCAATAGTGTCTGAAGAAAAAACAACATGCTTTAGCAGTTGTAGACATACTGTAACAATAAGAACTCCCTATAAGGCGTTGTCGATTGCAGATGTCAGTTTGAATTTAGTGTGGTATTTGTCCCAGAGTTTCCTGGTCAAATTAGCCATTTCTGCTCTCATTATCCTCCTAATTATGCTTCAGCGTCTCTGCGGCGTAATCAACAATCAGCCACATAAATTAATCGGAGGGAAAGATATAGAGGGGTGGGGGAGAGAGAGAGAGAGAGAGAGAGAGAGAGAGAGAGAGAGAGAGAGGAGAGAGATTGGAAAGCTGTGTGCGTGCTGGACACAGGGGGCTGTTCCAGTTAGCACAGCAGGAGAGTGCTCTCAGTGCTGTGCTCCTGTCTAGTGGCGTTTGTCCTCTCCGCCAATAAGAGTGCTGCGTTGTAAATTAGAAGCACTGCCCTGGGGCGGTGACATGGCCCTCTATTCAACCGTCATCCTGAATCACAAGCAACCTATTAAATCTCAGTTGTTTTAGCACAAGAATGTTATCGCTCCCATGGCAGCTCTGTGTCGGCCTGAGAGAAGCTCTCAAATGAATGGATGGATCTCTTCTCCTCTCCTCATTGTTAGACAGTGGCTGAGAGAGAACGGAACCAGACTAAAGGATAACGCCCAGTCACTGAGACTGACAGTGCAGCGGACATGTATGGTTTTCTGACATACCATATCTTGTGTTTTGGAATGCTAAGCATAGCAGTGGGGTGGAGTAAATAGCTAGTATCCAAAATAAAAAATAAATGTTTGAAACCCTAAAACAATTAGAACCAAAAATGGGAAAAAGAGCTGCAGTATAAGGTAACAAGCCACAAATGGAGGAGTACTCAGTGTGCATTCATCCCCTGTATTTCAAGATGGAGTTGTGTCATTATTCAACCTTTCACTCTGGCCTAACCTGCCAGGAAGTGACCTAACCAGGCAGTAACGGGAAGTGGGTCAGCAGTGAATCAAACTCAGCCATCATGGGTCTCTAGTCTCTAAGTCACCCAATACACTCCAAACCGATGAAAAAGAGGAAGGAGGTGATGTTGTCTGAGAGATACGGTAGCTTCCTGTCTCATGAAGGCAGAACTAAGGACTAAAGTAGGAATTTACTATGAGCTTTGTCAGAGCACTACATTTCAATAAGACACATAGCAGAGGCAGCCTTGGCATAAGTGACCAAGAGGAGAAAGATAAAGCTGTTCCTAATTATTCAAACCATTTTGTACCTTCTGGCCCCTGTAACACTTGCAGGAGCTGAATATATGGGAAGAAAAATGACTGAACATTGTAATATGACTCTTATCAAAGAATATTGCATCCCTGCACAGATTTCTCATGAAAGTAACAATAGAATGCAGAGACGGTATATCCTGGTACATCACTTCCAATATAACTCCCACATACAACATACAATTCATTTGAAATAAACTGTGAAAGAGGAACCACCCACACAGAGATGTCCATGTTTTCTGTTCGAGCTGAATCTGTCGACATGCTCTTGTACATTGTTTTTTTCAACATGGAAATGGTACAGTGTAGCAAAAACCTTGGAGAAAAGAGTCAGTTCGTTCAATTCAAATATTGTATAAACACCTTTAGCATTCATTATTTGTACCTTGCTGTCTACATTCAACAAAGACATTGGTCGGTAAGACTGAACGATCTTACCTTCACCGCAGGTCCGTCCGGTATATCCAGTTTTGGAGCAGTCACAGTAGGGTTCTCCATCAGCCATGGAGCAGTGGCCTCCGTTCTCACACGGGTTCTCTGTACAGAGACCCATCATCTCCAGACGCACCTTCTGACTGTTGATCAGCGTGGGAACCTTGTTTCCGTAATTCAGGTCTGTGATAACTCCTTTGAACGGTGGCAGCTCTCTAACCGTCGGCAGGGTGATGGCCGAAGTCCTGATGTCTCCGGGTACACCTCCGAGGAAGAGGTCGCTGACGATCTTCATGAACTGGCGCTGTGGTCGAACCTCGTCCGCCTTGGTCTGCCCGTCCAGGGCTAGGACCGTTCTGAGGTTGTGTCGGCTGACTGTAGCGAAATGCCAGCGGCTATCGTTGACCGATTTCTCAGAGGTGACGGTGGTCTCGGCGCAGTCGACACTGAAGCAGAGCTGGAGCTTCCCGTCCGTGACAGTGAGGAGCAGGAAGTCGCAGTAGCCGCCATCGTCAAAGTAGAGGATCAGGGCATCGGACGCGGCTGTCTTGAACTGGAAGGTGAGCTCACTTCTGGTGCTGGCGTCCCAGCGGACATACCGAGCCCACTGACCCTCGGAGCCTGTGAACTCCAGACCCTGGCACAGGCCCAGCAGAGTACTGAGCAGCAGGAGAACACGCTGGGAGAGACTAAAGGGATGCATTATAGAAAAAATACGTAGGTTAGACTGTGCCAGTTGGGGTTAGATGTTAGAGGGAGAGATCCTTAGATTGTCAATAGCATCAGGTGTGTTTTTTGTTTCAACGACTGATATATTTAATGTACTGTATGTCCCAAGCGTGCAATGTTTCATTTAAGAAGATGACGCAATATCCTTTTGATTGTAATATAGACCAGAGGCTATTTAAAGGATGAAAATCCTCCAGTTGAATCCCAGTCTTCCAATCCGAGAAGAGAGGCAAAGGAGTAAATATCCGTCTTCCTACCTAAGGATCGACAGTGCTGATCCTCAGTGTGTTCTGTCAGTGATACAGAGGCCCATCCGATGATTTTCCTTTGAGGCGACTGCAAGGATTAAAACAGACGGCGACCATCTTGGCTTCAGATCCGTAGCCACGCCCCGTGGCACTGTGCTGTATGTTCTAGTCCAGTTTCAGGCCTGGCAGAACTTCCCGTAACTGCAAAACAGAATTTCTATCATTATTCCGTATAGTTACTCAGCTCACCAAAAAACATGATTAGACTGTAGGTTCCACAAAGGGAGAAACATAACAGTCTAAATCAGCATAAAATGTGCTGGTCCAGCCTTAGGCAAACCAAAGCTGTAAATGAAAAACAACAGGAATTGTATCATTATTCGCACGTAAGAGTACCAGCTCACCAAAAGCATTTATTGACTATTGGCTAATGGCTAATTGCCCCTGAGGGGACAAATGAAGTTGTATTGAAATGAATATAGAAAAAAGAGGTTCAAAACACACCAAATCATCATAAAAATAATGATTTACAAGTATACCTTCCAAAAATCATCATGTGAGAAAATTGCCCTTTTATGTGCTACAATCGACTGAGCTAATGAGAGCCTAGTTTGTAAAACTCTGATTTGGTCGCATCTCAGTGATCAAGTAGTGTAAACAAACATTCAAGGTTTATCATCATATTTTTCATTTTTGGACGTGGTCTACCAATCACTTGTTTTATCTGAATAGCAACTGGCGTTATCTTCAGGCTTTAAGATGACTAAAATAAGATTATCAGTATATACACTGAGAGTTGAATGCTTGAATTGTAGTGTCCCATTCAGTCAGCATAGAAATATTAGGAAAATAAGCAATCTTTCTGGTTACCAGAATCTGGTCTACAGGTTTCTTGGGCTTCAGGAATAAGATAAAAAAATAAAGCCTCAGGCCTTGAAAAATAAAAAATAAAGAACTGTGGTCAAGGCTAAGACGGCGCCTGTGCAATGAGTGGATCTTACGCAGGCGTTCTAAAGCTCTTCTAAAGCTCATATCAGACTGAGAGCCTAAATGCTTCTATGGTAGTTCTTCATGACTTTTAGTTTAGGAAACGATCTCGCTGCAGAAGCGACACTTACAGAGGTGATAAAAACAGCTTGATTGCCGTAGCAACGTCAGGGAAACTGAGCAGAAGGGAGTGCTGCTTCAAATACAGCAATTCTGCAGCATCTTTGACTGAGCCTCTCTCATTCTGCTTAATTGCCGGGCTCAACCCGTTACTGGAAGTGATGAACTGAATAGGAAGCTCTGGGGACAGGTCGTCTGGATACTGGACAGCCAATACGTTGGTAAACAGGTAATAATCTTTAGCGGACAACAGTTCTTGAGGGATTGAACAAAAAAAGTGATTTGCAATTTCGTTCATACTGGTTAAACTGCGTTTGAGTTGTGTGGTTGCAATATCTACAGTCCCTTATCTGGTATATATTGGCATGGGTCCTTCAAGACTAAGTTTAAATTGTGTGTATCGCAATGGACATACAGTATAACGCACAATGTCTCCGGAAATACTTGTCTGGGTTGTCAATACTCGGTATGGAAAACAGTTGGGCCCACAACCTGCCCCTACAGGCCGTGGTGAAAACATTATTTTGCACACAAAAATGCAACGAGACGCAGTCACATACTGTAGCTACTGTAGGCCTCTACGTAGAAAAAAGAGAGAGACAGAGAGATAAGCAGCAATGAGGACTTCAGGAGACCAGGGAAGTCTCTCAAGTTAGATTACATTTTATTTTATTAAATGTAATTTACCTTGAATATTGTAACCCACTGAGTTCAACAATAAATAGTGGCTGAAATTATCCTTAAGCCGACTGCTTTTTTCCTCATTGATAGGTATTTATTTGATGTGTTATTTATAACAAAATAGCAGCTAAATACTGTATATAGATATACACTCTATGGCCAAAAGTATGTGGACTTAGCTATTTAAGCCACACCCGTTGCTGACAGGTGATAGAAATGCAATCTCCAAAGACAAATATTGTCAGTAAAATGGTTTGTACTGAAGAGCTCAGTGACATTCAATGTCGCACCGTCGTAGGACGCCAACTTTGTGGCAACAGTTTGGGGAAGGCCCTTTTCTGCAAAAGCGAGGTCCATACAGAAATGGTTTGTCAAGATCGGTGTGGAAGAACTTGACTGGCCTGCACAAAGCCCTGACCTCAACCCCATTAAACACATTTGGGATGAATTTGAATGCCGACTGCGAGTCAGGCCTAATCGCCCAACATTAGTGCTCAACCTCACTAAGCTCTTGTGGCTGAATGGAAGCAAATCCCTGCAGCAATGTTCCAACATCTAGTGGAAAGCCTTCCCAGAAGAGTGGAGGCTGTTAAAGCAGCAAAAGGGGGACCAACTCCATATTAATGCTCATAATGTTTTCAATGAGATGTTCGACGAGCAGGTGTCCAGATCATTTTTGCCGTGTGGTGTAGATAGTAGGCTACACTGCAGGAGGAAACACAACATCTTTCTATCAAAGCCGGGAGAGAGCACGAGGATGGCTCATATCATGCAGATTTAGGTATGCTATACAGGACAGTTGTATATTCTAAAAAAATATATTTTGGTAGCTGGTTAGTATGCTGTTGCATATGATTAGATGTTTTTTTACAATCTGCAATGTTTGTATTTCCAGCTTTAATAACTGAACAAGTAATTAATTACATTATTGCCGCCAGCCAGCAGTCTAAATGGCAGCATTGCGACACTGTGTAAAGCTTTGTCAAATGTTAGGTTTAACATAAGATAATGACAACCAAATACGCCTCCCAATAAACATGCACCCATTAGCTAAAGCAAATCTATAGGCTACCAGTGGAGGCTCTTCAGAAGAGGAAGGGGAGGACCATCCTCCTCAGTGAATTTCATAAATGTTTTAATTGTAAACATTTAAAAATGTATCCTTTTAAGATAAAACTACACTAAATGTAATCATGTCATCAGATAACTGATTAAAACACAGTATTTCGCGAAGAAGGTCGACAGTAGCCTCAACAGCATTCTGTAGGGTAGCACCATGGTGCAGCCGGAGGACAGCTAGCTTCCGTCCTCCTCTGGGTACATTGACTTCAAAACAAAACCTAGGAGGCTCATGGTTTTCACCCCATTCCATTGACTTACACAATAATCATGACAACTTCTGGAGTACGTCATCCAGCCTATCAGAGCTCTTGCAGCATAAACTGACATGTTGTCCACTCAATCAAAGGAACAGATAATTAATCTACCAATGAAAGCACAAGATACAGCTATCTAGCACTGCAGTGTATAAAATGTGGCAGGTAGTTGACTCGAAGAGAGAAAAAGACAATAGTTTAACAGTTTTGAACAAATACATTTCTTCCAAAATGAGGCAAAAGCCAGAGAGAAATATATACAGTTGAAGTCGGAAGTTTACATACACCTTTGTCAAATACATTCAAAAACTCAGTTTTTCACAATTTCTGACGTTTAATCATAGTAAAAATTCCCTGTTTTAGGTCCGTTAGGATCACCACTTTATTTTAAGAATGTGAAATGTCAGAATAATAGTAGAGAGATTAATTCCCAGTGGGTCAGAAGTTTACATACACTCAATTAGTATTTGGTAGCTGGAAGAAGTGGAAGAAGGTGAGGACCAAGGTGCAGCGTGATACGTGTTCATCCTTTTATTAATGGAACTGAACACTGATTAATAAATCAACAAAGAGAACAACCGAAACAGTTCTGTCTGGTGCAGACACAAAAACAGAAAGCAACTACCTACAAAACCCATGTGGGCAAGAGGTACCTAAGTATGGTTCTCAATCAGAGACAACAATAGACAGCTGTCCCTGATTGAGAACCATACCCGGCCAAAAACAAAGACATACAAAAACATAGAAAAGGGAACATGGAATGCCCACCCTAGTCACACCCTGGCCTAACCAAAATAGAGAATAAAAGCCTCTCTATGGCCAGGGCGTGACAGTACCCCCCCCCCCCCCCCCCCCCCCCCCCCCCCCCCAAAGGTGCGGACTCCGGCCGCAAAACCTGACTCTGGGCCTTCCTTACGGCGGCGGATTGGGTGCAAGACGTGGACCCCGCTCCACCTCAGTCTTGGCCCACTTAGGTGGCGCCTCTGGACTGAGGGGCCCCTCTGGACTGAGGGGATGCGATTCTGGCTGCTCCAGAGTGAAGGGCGACTCTGGCAGCTCCGGAGTGACGGGTGGCTTCGGCAGCTCCGGACAGGAGGGTGGCTCTGGCAGCTCCGGAGTGACGGGCGGCTCTGACAGCTCCGGAGTTACAGGCGGCTCTGGCAGCTCTGGAGTGTCGGGCGGCTCTGGCAGCTCTGGAGTGATGGGCGGCTCTGGCAGCTCCGGACAGGAGGGCGGCTCTGGCAGCTCCGGACAGGAGGGCGGCTCTGGCAGCTCCGGACAGGAGGGCGGCTCTTGCAGCTCCGGACAGGAGGGCGGCTCTGGCAGCTCCGGACAGGAGGGCGGCTCTGGCAGCTCCGGACAGGAGGGCGGCTCTTGCAGCTCCGGACAGGAGGGCGGCTCTGGCAGCTCTGGACAGGAGGGCGGCTCTGGCAGCTCCGGACAGGAGGGCGGCTCTGGCAGCTCCGGACAGGAGGGCGGCTCTGGCAGCTCCGGACAGGAGGGCGACTCTGGCAGCTTTGGACAGGAGCGTTGCTGCACAGATATTTTCAGGTCTCTCCAGAGATGTTCAATCGGCTCCAAGTCCGAGCTCTGGCTGGGCCACTCAAGGACATTCAGAGACTTCTCCAGAAGCCATTTCTGAGTTGTTTTAGGGTCGTTATCCTGTTGGAAAGAGAACCTTCGCCCAAGTCTGAGATCCTGAGCGCTCTGAAGCAGGTTTTTATCAAGGATTTCTCTGTACTTTGCTCCGTTCATCTTTCCCTCGATCCTTGACTAGTCTTCCAATTCCTGCTGCTGAAAAACATCCCCACAGCATGATGCTGCCACCACCATGCTTCTCCGTAGAGATGGTATTGGCCAGGTGATGAGCGTTGCCTGGATTCCCCCAGACGTGACGCTTGGCATTCAGGTCAAAGTGTTCAATCTTGGTTTTGTCAGACCAGTGAATCTTGTTTCTCATAGTCTGAGAGTCCTTTAGGTGCCTTTTGGCAAACTTCAAGAGGGCTGTCATGCCTTTTACTGAGCAATGGCATCCGTCTGGCCACTCTACCGTAAAGGCCTGATTGGTGGAGTGCTGCAGAGATGGTTGTCCTTCTGGAGGGTTCTCCCATCTCCACAGAGAAACTCTGTATCTCTGTCAGAGTGACCATTGTGTTCTTGGTCACCTGCCTGATCAAGGCCCTTCTCCCCCGATTGCTCAGTTTGACCTAGCTCTAGGAAGAGTCTTGGTGGTTCCAAACTTCTTCCATTTAATTATGATGGAGGCCACTGTGTTCTTGGGGATCTTCAATGCTGCAGACCTTTTTTATGTACCCTTTCCCAGATCTGTGCCTCAACCCAATCCTGTCTCGGCGTTTCTATATTATGGCTTGGTTTTTGCTCTGACATGCACTGCCAACCTTGGGAAAGTATATAGACAGGTGTGTGCCTTTCCAAATCATGCCCAATCAATTGAATTTACCACAGGTGGACTCCAATCAAGTTGTAGAAACATCTCAAGGATGATCAATGGAAACAGGATGCACCTGAGCTCAATTTGTAACGTAACAAATTTGTAACGTAACAAAATGTGGAAAAAGTGAAGGAGGTCTGAACACTATCTGAATGCGCTGTATCTCTAAGGACCTTCTGCAGCCTGAGAAATTTGACTAATTATCCAGCAGCGCCACAATCCCTCTCATTAGCATATCTTCCGTTACCAACACAAACAGCTATTGATAAAGATGAAATGAAGGCTAGTCAATTGATGGGGTAACTCCCATAATTGTATTTTTTTGTAATTACATTTAGAAATAGAAATACACATAGTTTCCAAAGCAAAAGGATCCAAACTTTATACTTATCTACCTTTTTTAATGTTTGTTTTCTTTTTCTCTTTGAGTGGCAGCCCACAGAATTTGTATATTGTACCTGTAACCTTATACAAACAGAACCGTAGGCCTACATGTGTACTCAACCAGCCTTCTGCTCTTGTAGTCGTATTGGCTTGGCCATGGTCTCTCGAGCCCCAGACAAAAGCCTAGTCCAATCATGACGATACCAGAACAACGTACTCTGACACACAATAGGCCCTTTAATCACCACCTGCCTGTTCTGAATAGTTCATCTATCTGCATAGAGCAGCCAGCCTGCTATTGAGTTCTGGTAACTGATACACTATGTTAATGCAACGCTGTGCCTCTCGTTGACAACCCCCATGCTAGGCCTGGACCTCCTCGCTCTTGTTATGCATCCCGAATGGCACCCTATTCCCTACACAGTAAAGTACTTTTGACCAGAGCCTTATGAGCCTTCGTCAAAAGTAGTGCACTATATAGGGAATATGGTGCCATTTGGTACGGAGACATTCACAACCATCATGCTTGGGTACATATTTATCATGTTTATTTTTGTATCAGCTGATAAGGACCTAGTCAGGGTTGCCATTCAGATGTCAACGGCTTAGTTGGCCTAGTAATTATTAGCCATAGGCCTAGTAATTATCCCTGTCTAAAGGCAAATCCGTCTGGGGATAGTAGGCCTAGAGAGGTTAAAGGGCCTGGAAGGATGTAGTGACCTCTGACCCATTGATACGTTCATGTTATTACTCCTATAATGAGAGATATATAGTGCATTACATTTGACCAGGGTACATAGAGCTCTGGTCAAAAGTAGAGCACTGTGTAGGGGAGAGGGTGCCCTTCTGGATAAAGACCTAGTATTAGCTAATAAGGTACTAGGGTTGCCATTCAGAAGTCATGGTAATAATACGGGGCCATGGTCCCAATGAAACCTGATATCCAGCTAGCTTTCCTATGAACATTGCCCGTGCAGCCTCTCCCTACCCCTGCCCCAGTCCATCAGGATGAGACGAGTTATTGTATGCACAATACTTTCGGATCAGGTGTCCTTCTCTTGAATTAAAACAATGTTTAAGGGGTCGTATTACAGATTCAGGGACTTCATTATAATAAATTGTTGGCTTTGCTCCTCTGTATTGGTCTACGTTTTTTTTGTTATTAGGTCTGTAATTGCTGTTGGAGTTCAAACGAATGAATTACGCATTGCCCTGTAGGCCTGTATTTCCCGTTACATATACGCTTAATTATTTAACTGCAGTGTCACGCGATACCGTTACCGTATAGACATTGACGTGGCATAAATGATTCATTTGTCTTCATTGTTGGAGATACAGTATATCGACAACGGTTTCTGTCGACGACTAAACCGGCCGTAATGTATCTCGCAGTCAGTGTGAGCTGAACTCTCCTCTCTCTGCCTCCCTCCTGCTGCGTTCTTTATCTGTCACATTCACTCTGCACGGAGGTTCTCTCTCATTGAAGGGTCGGTTTAATTTCGCATAAAATCAGACCAAAGACACTTTGACACGCGGTGGAGCGCCACACCGCTGCTTCGAAATGCACAACATGACATGCACACTTTTCAGCTTTGTAGTTCTCTGTCATTGCTGTACTTACAGATAATAATGTCATATAGGCTAAATGGGTGCTCGTAGTTTGACTCTTATAGGGTTTACGGTCCACATGGGCTATTTCAAACGTCAATTCGAATATAGGCCTGCATTCCTGACTAAAACGTGTACCTCAATCCACATGTTTAAAACATCAGTTTGAAGGGTTGCATTGAACTATAAATATGTAGCCTTATCCTTACATTAAACAGCCTACTGGGATGCCCCGTCCACATGCCTGGTTTAGCAAAGTTAAATTCTTAGACTAAGCCACATCTCCTGCCATTATACACTATTCCTATCGTTTCAAATAAAATATTTTAAAGAGGGCGCAAAGGAAAGATCATTTCAACAGAGATTCAGTAAAAACGTAACCTACTTCGTGATGCTGTCTCTCGTTGCGCTTTTCTCGCGCTCCAAGCACGAAGGCAGTCTGGAGGATGTGAGGATTTGACCGACGAGTCGGTAGATGGTTTGGGTTCGTTCCGTCTTGTTTTGGGACATACTTTCGAGATTACAGAGGGGTTGATGAATTCGTGTAAATAGTTCATATCACACTTTTCCCACGTAATTCAGATGCCTAGTCCCCGAAAGCTTGGCGCTATGTGGGGAGCGCATGTATTGGTCATTGCACAAAAAGAGTGCCAATATTCATTTTTTTTTACTAATTTCATATTAAATTAAGTACCCTTTAATATAGACCACATGGAGAATTCAATAAATGCTCGCCGAAAATGTTGCATTTTAACACGTCCCTCCGTCAACCTTGTCATTTCTTTAACCCACTTCCCAACGTTTCTCCAAGTTTCACCATCATGTAAAGCCCTCATTATTTTGTTGCTTTGACAATGTCATTTCTGAAGATTAATATTTATTTCACGTGGTTAGCGATTGAATTACATATGGCTCTACTTTGAAGGTCAATCCTGTTAAATGAACTGAAGTCTCCTTTTAATATGGAGAAACTATTCCTTTAAAAAGATACAAGCAGGTGATCTGGGTCTAGACTTTTTTTTTCCAGTTGTCTGGTGTTTTGTGGTGGAATACTGAGCGGGTCTAAGCAGAACAGGTCAACCTGGTAGAGAGACAGGCTTGAAATGTTTTAACAATGACATTTTCGGGTTAACTTGCATTAAATTGCCACTCCCTGTTGCACACAACAAGCTTCCGTTCCCCCTGTCACAACGGGATTCATGGCTGATTTAAGATGTTATGGTCAAACATGTTACTTTATTTGGCGCTGACCATACTTTTTGTTCTTCTTCTTTACCTCTCGAAATGGGAAAACGTGTTTTTTTTTTTATTAAGTTGAACATGTACTCTTTATGGCAGAGTGTAAAAATTACGTGAAATCAAACGTTTTGGACACTTCGCAAAGGGCACAGAAACGCTGGAATGACCCTTTTACAGCCGTTTAACGAACTGAAACTTTTTAATGCATGCCTTTCGCTCCTCAACATGACGAGCTATGTGTATCCTCATAATATGCCTCGACCTTCTCCACAAATCGTCTGTTTCCAATGCCATATTAACCTATAAATATAACCTATGTTGTGTTTTGCGTGGACACATCGTCTAGTCCATGCGAAATGAATGTGACTCACTGTAATCACATCCAAAGATAAGCTTGTGAATAATTACAAATACACCCAACACGGTGTTATAAGCTATAGCCTAGGCTACTTGAGTCGTTTTATCCGCTACACTCAATGCATTAAAGAACATCATATATACTTCCATTCTTACCTTTATTTATGTTGTATAGATCCAAACAATATCCCAACAATCCAAAACAAAGTCCCATATACAGCAACACGCTCTTTGGTTTTAGCACATCCAGTATAGGGGTCGTGATGCTGGTGGTGATGATGAGGGGATGAGAAGGTTATTAACAGTGATGCGCGCAGCGCAGTAGCCTAGTGCTGAACAGAACAGCAGTGTCTCTCTATCCCCGACTCGAGCCTGTCTCTCTCTCTTTGTGAACGCGCTTATCCCAGGGCCGTTCGCTCTCCTCAGCGCAACTGATGGGCTCGTACTGGACTCTCACTCACTCTCACGTCCCGCCCTCTACTCACTCCCCAAAGCACGCCATTTAAAGACGTAGAAAAGACGACTGAAAGGAGGGAAAGTTTGGCCCTCAGACCAAGAAAGCCTAATGTCAAAATCATCGTGCTGAGCTGTAGGAATGTTGTGTAGCCTATATGTTTTGAGTCGTTTTGTGGTCAATTGCCAGGCGTTGTGATTCTCATTATGAGCCACTTTTTATTATACGCCTAATTCCCCTACTAGGAGAGGCTACTAGGGCTGGCACTCTCAGGGATTGTGATTTTAAATAGCCATTGGGAAAGTGAAAGCTTGACTTGTTTTGCGGTTGTCATGCAATGACACGGTACTCTCTCGAATCTGAATGTAGTGACTCTGTCCATGGTGCTGAAGTGATAAACAGAGACTGGCAGCTTGAATGTTTCACGAGTCACGACTGCTGATGCATGACGTGTTTTAAGTGGCTTATGAGTCACTTATGGTACATATTTGTTACCTTTGGTAGTCCTCCTTTTGACCTACATTACAATAGGCTATTATTATCCAATGAAATGTGACGTTTGCCAACTTAGGCCTAAGGTCATGCTATAATGATGCTGTTGCAGCCCTTTACTTGGCAATGCAAGCTGATGGTTGTGCCCTGAAATGTGTCCTGGCCCTTATCAGTTCTATAGGGTAGCCATGTCTTGTAGGGCTGAGATCAAAGCTAATCTGGTGTAGTGACATATGAGGTAGGCCTATGTGGTTAAACAATGTACAGATATAATGATTAGATCAGTAACCATGTCTAATGAGAGAGGGGGGAGTGAGCGGGATGGAGGGAGGGGAGAGGGAGAGAGACAGTAACTCCCCTGAGAAATAATAGGATGGCATTTGGTAATAGCACGCACGCACACACACACGCACACACGCACGCACGCACGCACACACGCACACACACACACACACACACACACACACACACACACACACACACACACACACACACACACACACACACACACACACACACGGAGGTCTGGGCAGTGATGATATAAACATGGTCATAATGAGAAGCACTGTCCATGAGAGCACTATAGCCTCAATAACCCTCTCTCAGATATAACACTTGTATCTTCTCTTCCCTCATTAAAAATTGGACAAATCATTAAATACATTGAACAAACAGGTTTAAAGATCCCCCACCTGAACATTTCATGAGATGCAATGATTTCCTTGAACTGCTCATTTTACTGTGAAAATGACGTAAATATTTTACACCATGAAAGAGCAGCAGGCTAGCCTAGTCATCCCTCATCACTGTAGCAATCCTAATCATTCTGGGATAATAACGTTTTAATTGAATTGGATTTGTTAGACTAGTGGTCTAGTACTCCTTTGTCAGTCTGGAGGAGGGCAGTGACCCTTTCCCCTCAGTGACTTCTCCCCCACTGAGAATTATATGTGACGTGTGACATGTGACCTGGCTCAATGATCCAAGAGGTGACAGGTTGTCCTCCCCACTACACCGGAGGCTTCTGAGTCATGGCATTACACTTCCTGCTCTATTCATCCCCCTGTCTATTTCCTTCCTTATCTCTATCTCACTTTCTCTCGCTCTCTTTTTCTCTCTCTCACATGCTCTCACTCTCTCTCTCCAGTCCCTTTCTCTCTCTCTCTCTCGCTCTCTCTTTCACTCTCTCACTCTCTTTCTCTATCCCTCTTTTTCCCTCTCCTTCTCCACCTCCCTTTTTGCAATATACAGTACTGTATTCCTGCTCTCTGCATTCCCGTCTCCCGTCTCCCTGTCCCTTTCTCTCTCTCCATCCCTATCTCTATATTCCCTGTCCCTGTCCCTGTTCTTCATACCTTTCTCATGCCGTCTCTAAATTCTTTCCCTTACAGAACCACATACATTATGAGAGTCGACAAATATCTTAAAGTTGTCAAACATCAGAAGCCTCTCTATGTCACTGTTGTGTTTACTGTACAGTACTTTCACATAAAGTGTAACAGGCAAAGACAGACACACTGTCTAATTACAGTAGTTTCAGTATGACTTTCCATGTTTCTGTTTCTGCAAAGGTATTTTTGAACCATGTGCCAAATATAGCTATCCCCCTATTCATAAAGAACACCGGTGCATAGAAGGGTCCCAAGTTTCTCAAACGTCACATTTCAAAGTTATTCCAAACATCACATTTCGAAGTTATTCCAAACGTCACATTTCAAAGTGTTTAAGGTTAAGTTATGAATTAACTCCACATTTTTTAAGGTTAGGGTTAAGTTTAGGCATTAACTCTGAATGGTTAAGGTAAGGGTTAAGGTTTGGGATAGTATAAAATATAAAAAATGCCTTTCTATTGCTGGATTCGAACATGCAACTTTTTTGTTTTGAACCAGACAGAGGCAGACGCTTACACCCATCCGCCATCCCCGTCCACAACACCTCGTGGCCGGTTTCAACATCATCTCCTGACGTTCTCAGACATGGATGAACGTCGAATACTGACTTGTATCACGGGTGACCTGCTTGCTCCAACAGGACACCATCTGCTCCCCTGCTATCTATTAACCATGAAGCCATGAGGGCCCTAATCATGCTGCATCATGCTTTACCACCTTCCCACTATACACAACACATGTTCCCTCATACACACACACGCACATGCACACACACACACACACACACATACACACGCAAGCCCCAGCTGTGTGCATTATGTGTGTGTGCCTGCCATTGCATGTGTTACCTGCCACTTTTTGTGTGCATGCATATGTGTGTGCATGCTGCCCTGCCTCTGTTTGTGTGTGTGTGTGTGTGTGTGTGTGTTGGCTGATGAGGCCATTAGGGGGTCAAAGTGATTACACTCCCAAGGATATCTATTAGAAACGAATTTGGCCAGCTGCTTCTGGTCAGTAAACAGACAACTGTCCTTTTAAATCGACACCCATTTATCTTCCCTAGTGTGTGTGAGGCATCCACTACTCCCATGGCAAAACCACGGATGCATACACGCATGCGCTTTCACTCTCACGCACGCACACACGCACGCACGCACGCACGCACGCACGCACGCACACACACACACACACACACACACACACACACATACATACATACACACATACACACACACACTGGATCGAACTGATGGGTGCTAAGCAGGATGGATATTCAAATCAATGGAGCAGGAGGCTGTAGGTGGAGTGAAATAACATGCTGAAATACCAATGATGAGAGACTGATATTTCATCATAAATGTCATGCTAATGTAACCATCAAGCCCTGGGCAGGATATATCTGGAATGTTAGGGCCTTAGAGTGAGCAAAGTTAACGCTGCTTTTCACACTGACATCAGGCTTTGAGAAGGATATAGTGATACAGTAGGGGCCATATAGGGTCGTACAGTATACTTGTAGATAGCAGACCTGGGTTCAACTACTATTTGAAATCTTTCAAATACTTTTACCATTTTCTTCAGTCTGTTTGGAGTGCCAGATGGGTAGGATTTGTACTTTTCCAACTATTATCTTGGTTCCATTGCACCAGGCAAGCTCAATCAAGCTCAGGCAAACTATTTGAAATGATTTCAAAAAGTATTTAAACCCAGGTGTGATAGACTGAAAAAGCAGAAAAAGCAGAAGGAGGTGAGAGAAGAAACTGCTTTTTCACTTCAATGGGTTTTCCACCATAATGAGGAGAATAACCTGTCAGGGAGGGTTTAGTCTGACGCAAACCGGAGCCTTAACACCTTCATCTCAGACCGCAGTCACACACACACACACAAACACACACACACACACACAAACACACACATTCTCACCTTCATCTGAACGCAGAGAGAGTGTTCTGCACTCCTGGGTACCTGCGTGTTCTTCCGCATCCCTCTCAGCCTGTATAGACAGTCCACTGACTCCTCACAGAGAGACAGAGAGAATACAGAGAAGTGTTGCATTCATCACCCTCTGATCCTGTGGTGTCATGCCTGGGGCTATCTATCTATCACAGGGTTCACCATCTGGCGGCCCGTGGGCCAAATTCAATGGTTTTGTTTGGCCCTCCAAGTTTTCTGTGCAACTGTTAGACAGAAACACCAGCAAATAAGATCGTGTTGTGTATAGTGGGAAGATGTTAGTTTTGGAAATCTATTCCAAACTATTCCCACGCATAATAGAGAGATATGTATTGAGTGTATTGAGTGTATTGAGTGTACCCCTTTTGTCCTCAGAACAGCCTCAATTCTTTGGGACTTGGACTCTACAAGGTGTCGAAAGTGTTCCGCAGGGCTGCTGGCCCATGTTGACTCCAATGCTTCTCACAGTTGTCGCAAGTTGGCTGGATGTCCTTCGGGTGGTGGACCATTAATGACACACACAGGAAACTGTTGAGCATGAAAAACCCAGCAGCGTTGCAGTTCTTGATGCAAACCGGTGCGCCTGGCACCTACTGCCATACCCCGTTTAAAGGCACTTCAATCCTTTCTCTTGCCCATTCACCCTCTGAATGGCACACATACACAACCCATGTCTCAATTGTCTAAAGGTGTAAACATCCTTCTATAACCTGCATCCTCCCCTTCATCTACACTGATTGAAGTGGATTTAACAAGTGACATCAATAAAGAATAATAGCTTTAACCTGGATTCACCTGGTCAGTCTATGGCGTGGAAAGAGCAGGTGTCCTTATTGTTGTCTACACTCAGTGTATCATATGTGATCGTATACAAATGTAAGCAAGGTTTGAAATGATTATGTTTAAGTCCAATATTATATTTGTTTGGGCTTCTTGCGGTCAATGTGCAGTCCACAAATGATTTGTTATTATGTTCCGACCCCCTGAACATCCACTCAAGATTAAGCCTGTGGCTAAATCTATACTGAAAAATATATATAAACGCAACATGCAACAATTAAAAAAAATGTTACAGTCCATTTGAGGAAATCAGTCCATTTAAATCAATTCATTAGGCCCTAATCTATGGATTTCACATGACTGGGAATAAAGATATTCATCTGTCATTCACAGATACTTACAAAAAAAAGTTCTAAAGAAATGGGCATCAGAATCTCATCACGGTATTTCTGTGCATTCAAATTGCCATCATAAAATGCAATTGTGCTTGTTGTCTATAGCTTATGCCTGCCCATACCATAACCACACCGCCACCATGGGGCACTCTGTTCACAATGTTGACATCAGCAAACCGCTCGACCACACGACGCCATACACGTGGTCTGCAGTTGTGAGGCCGGTTGGACGTACTGCCAAATTCTCTGAGACGACATTCAATTATCTGGCAACAGATCTTCTGGACATTCCTGCAGTCAGCATGCCGCTCACTCCGTCAAAAATGGAGACATCTAATGGCATTGTGTTGTGTCACAAAACTGCACATTTGAAAGTGGCCTTTTACTGTCCCCAGCACAAGGTTCACCTGTGTAATGATCCTGCTGTTAAATCAGCTTCTTGATATCCCACACCTGTCAGGTGGATGGATTGTCTTGGCAAAGGAGAAATGCTCACTAATAGGGATGTAAACAAATTTGTGCCCAGAATTTGGGAGAAATAAGCTTTTTGTGTGTGTGGAACATTTCCGGTAACTTTTATTTCAGCTCATGAAACATGGGACCAACACCTTACATGTTGTGTTTATCATTTGTTAAGTGTAGTTGATGATCCCTGTTCTATCGGCTTTCAAACATGACTCATGCCCATTGTGTAAGAACCGACGCTCGAGATGAGAAGCGGGTACAGGGAGAGAGCGTTTAATGAACGGACAAGTGATGGAACAGGAACAGTGTCAGAACAGGGGGAACAAAACGACATGACGACAATAATGCTGAAGCTGGGAACAACCTCGGGAACAGACAGATATAGGGGAGGTAATGAAAGAGGGTGATTGAGATTAGGTGAGTCCAATGAATTGCTGAAGCGCGTGACGGGGGAAACAGGTGTGCATAGTGATGGTGGCAGGAGTGCGTAGTGCTGGGCAGCCTGGCGCCCTCGAGCGCCAGGGAGGGACAGCGGGAGCAGGCGTGACACATTGTAATGTTGAGTGGGCATTGAATGCAACATTGTAATGTTGAGTGGGCATTGAATGCAACATTGTAATGTTGAGTGGGCATTGAATGCAACATTGTAATGTTGAGTGGGCATTGAATGCAACATTGTAATGTTGAGTGGGCATTGAATGCAACATTGTAATATTGAGCGGGCATTGAATGCAACGTTTGGTGTTCATGTTTTAAATTCAGAATGACAATAATATTTTGCTCAAGACTTAACCAGGAAAAACTCTGGGCCCGACATAAGTATACTGTGTACTGTATGGATAGAAAGGGGCCACCTCAGTTCCACGAGACTCTACTCCCCAGCCTTTCATGACTCTCGTCACAGCTTTAACTAACACCGGGCTATGAATACTGTGTCAGGCTTCCTGATGCCATGCAGTGTTTCAGTGTAGAGCTGCCCTGGGTCCAGACAGCATGGAGATGTTGGCCATGGCACCTTTGCACCCAGACACCTGGCATGGCAAGTCGTGTGATACCTAAGTGCCTCAGACTTTGGCCTGATGATCGCAGGGAGATTGCAACTCAAACACGGAAGCACACATACATAGAAGTGTGCGCACGTACGCACACGGACTCGGAAGCAGAAATAATTCATAAGGGAAGGATGCACTCATCTCCGCTCCTGTATTCACAGAAACACACTCACAGATGCACAAATAGAAGAATGTGTATCAGCCATTGACTTGGGTTGTATAACCTTGACCCTCAGTTGACCTTGACACCCAGAGTGAATTCGGATACAGTTTGTTAGAAGGGTCCTTGTCTTTAAAACGGGCCAAAAACAAAATGGTGGAAATTCCTCCATACCAAAAACATACTTCTAGAATTAAACTTCTGTTTCTCTGACCAGTCAGATTTCAGATAGTTTCTGTCTAGAACAGACAAACTCCATTTGTGTCTGACCAGTTAAGACCAGCAATTTTTTTTTTTTTTACCTTTATTTAACTAGGTAAGTCAGTTAAGAACAAATTGACTGCCTAGGAACAGTGGGTTAACTGCCTTGTTCAGGGGCAGAACAACAGATTTTTACCTTGTCAGCTCAGGGATTTTATCTTGCAACCTTTCAGTTACTAGTCCAACACTCTAACCACTAGGCTACTTGCCGCCCCAGGTAGGGACAGAAATACCAAGGAACGCATCCCAAAAGGCCTCCTACTCCTACTTCATTCCACCTGCAGCCCAAGCATCTACTGTACACCACAGTCATTATCAGCACAATTGTTTTCTAGCAGAGGCAGCACTGCATTGTGATTCTGTCACAACATCTAAGGACATTCCGTGTGTGTGTGTGTGTGTGTGTGTTCTTCATTGTGATGTTGTCAGAATGTTGGGGGCCATTGTGTGTGTTTGTGGAGGAGAAAGCGAGAGAGAGAGTCATAGGGACAAGAATCAGATGAACGTATGGGTTTTGGTAGGACCGAAGGAAGAAAGAGAGAAGTGGGAGAAGATGGGAGCATGTTGCTTCCTGTCATGGGTCTTTTTGAAACAGGACAAGGACTCTGAAAGGCTTGTCAGATTAATTGAGGAAACAACATTAATTCAACCAGTGTGTGCCCAGTGGGAGGGTAAATTCCCATCAAACCAAAGCTCCATACAATAGGCCTACATGACTCATTCCATTCCCTCTGTTGTTTCCTCAACAAAGAAAGGAAGCAGGGAAAGAGAAAACCAAAACACATAAATCAAGTGGACATTGCATTATGTTTTCACTGGTTGTGTCCCAAAGGGCTCTGGTCAAAGGTAGTGCACTATGTAGAGAATAGTGGAATGCATACACTGTCTTCTAATAGTCCTACTTTCTGAAGGAGTGCACTAGTAGAAAACGCTTCCCACTCTGATGTTTCTGTGAGATGGAGGGAACAGACATTTCATTGAAGTGGTCCTCCCTTGGTTTGGAATATAGAAAAACATAGAAAAGAACACTGGGTTGGTCTTCCCTCAAATGAGTCTTATATCAAATGCATAGAAAAGGGAACCAGCCAGGCAGGTAGCTATAGGAAGGACTGTGTTCTCCCTGTGTTCCTCCATGCTCCGGGAGAGAGACAGAAAGCACAATGTGTGTGTGTGTGTGTGTGTGTGTGTGTGTGTGGGTGGGCATGCGTGTGTGTGTTGGTGTGAGCGTGTCTGTGTGTGTGTGTGGAGGGGAGGGGGGGGTCATGCCTGTGTGCCAATGGGATAGACAGATCAGAGCTTTGCAAGCTCCTCTAATACACCCTCTCGTTAAGGATCACTTCATTCATATTCCACACCTTCCATCTGCAAGGCAATCACTCACTGACTGGCACGGTAATGGAAGGTACAGCAGTCACTTCGACCCGCACAGCACAGAGCCTACAGAGCACACACACACACACACACACACACACACACACACACACACACACACACACACTTGATTCCCTCGTTCCACTGACTGATGATTCCTCGATACGATAGCGCAGAGAGATGGCGAGAGGGCTGAAAGAGGGCCGGATCGAGAGCGAGCGGTTCGCGACAGGCTAATGTTTTCTTTTAGATTTGAAATAGAGCTCCTGTAGGGTGATAGGAGATGGATCAATAAACGCTGGGAGAGAAGGGGTTAGCAGTTAGCATTCAGATGGCTGACGGGGAGATTTCTCTTAAAACAAGAGACAGGAACTGTAGATATAGAGTTATGAGCTGGAGTAATTTATGAGAAAGCCGACAGCAGGGACAATACAGTGTATTGAACACTTTGGAAAATAGCAAAATAGATAGCAAACAGAAAGCCTTGCAGAGCCCTCAGAGAGCAATAGATTATAGTTCATTTTTCGCTTAGCTGAATGTGTATCCTTCTTTTATAAACCAAGAGCATTTTGCATTTCTGTCATTTAGCAGACGCTGTTATCCAGAGCAACATACAATGAATACATCTTAAGACAGGTAGGCGAGACAACAACACATCACAATCGTATCAATTACATTTTCCTTTCTGTTGTGGTGGTAGGACCAAGAGACCAGAGGTGCTGGAATGGAGTGCTCGGGTTGGGATGTAGGGTTGACATAGCCTGAAGGGAAGGACGGGCAGTTCCCCTTGCCACTCCGTAGGCAAGCACCAGGTTTCTGAAGAGGATGCGAGCTTTGACTGGAATCCGGTGGAGTGTGCGGAGGAGCGCGGTGACAAGGGACAACTTAGGAAGGTTGAAAACCAGGTGGGCTGCGGCATTCTGGGTAAGTTTCAGGGTTCTGATGGCACAAGCGAGGAGCCCAGCAAACAGCTAGTTGCAGTAGTACCGACGGGAGATAACAAGTGCCTGGATTAGGACCTGTGCTGCTTCCTGTGTGAGAAAAAGTCATACTCTACGGATGTTGTAGAGCAGGAACCTGCAGGAGCGAGTCACTGCTTTGATGTTGGCAGAGAAAGACAGGGTGTTGTCCAGGGTCACGCCACGATTCTTTGCTCTGTTGCAAGGGGGAAACCGTGGAGTTGTCAACCGTGATTGAGAGGTCTTGGAGCGGGCAGGTGATCCCTGGGAGGAAGAGCAGCTCCATTTTGTTGAGGGTGAAGTGCTGGGCCAACACCAAGCTGACACGTCTGCCAGGCACGCAGAGATGCATGTCACCACCCACAGTAGGTATCAGAAAGGGGGAAAGAGAATAGTAGTTGAGTGTCATCCGCATAGCAATGATAGGAGAGAGCATGTGAGGATATGACTGTGTGACTTGATGTAAAGAGAAGAGAGGAGAGGCCTGAGGGACACCAGTAGTGAAAGCATGTGGTCCAGACTCAGATCCTCTCCACGCCACCTGATAGGAGCGACCTGCCAGGTAGGATGCCATCCAGGAGTTTGCAGAGCCTGAGTCCTGAGAGGTTGGAGAGGAGGATCTGATAGAGCCTGAGACGCCCAGTCCTGAGAGGCTGGAGAGGAGGATCTGATAGAGCCTGAGACGCCCAGTCCTGAGAGGCTGGAGAGGAGGATCTGATAGAGCCTGAGACGCCCAGTCTTGAGAGGCTGGAGAGGAGGATCTGATAGAGCCTGAGACGCCCAGTCCTGAGAGGCTGGAGAGGAGGATCTGATAGAGCCTGAGACGCCCAGTCCTGAGAGGCTGGAGAGGAGGATCTGATGGTTCACAGTGTCGAAGGCAGCGGATAGATCTAGGAGGATGAGAACAGAGGAGAGAGAGTCATCTTTAGTAGAGCGGGTGAGCCCTGTGACACAGAGGAGACTGGTCTCAGTAACGTGAGCCGTCTTGAAGTTATGGTTATGGCGTCAGCATGCTTCTGTTCGGCCCGCGCTTAAAAGATCTTGAAAACGAGAAGAATAAACGTCAATTGTCCTGTTTGTCCATTTTGAGACGCCGTAGCCAGTGTTCACTTCCTCAAATTTGTTAGAATTAATGTAAAATAACTCAAGAAATCTGTCATTTAGTTGTTTTTGCCAAGGAGATCTTCATAATGTATTTCATAATGAAAAATGTGTAGGAAAGCGAATCATTTCTCGTGGAATGACAACAAAGCCTTTATTGAAAATTCCCTACTGTTGACCAATTACCGACGGAGGGGCATAGACTTCGACTCCCAACTTCAGCTTGCCTCCAGAAAAAAATGGTGCCCCCAAACAGCTGAAAAAACCCTCACTGAAGTCCAAAACGAACAAAAACGTCACTAAATGCCCTCATGATATATGCACAAGAACTATTTCGGCTGGGAAGCATGCAGACGCCTTTAGGGTCAAAAAGATAGTTCTGAGCGAGATAACGAGAGAGTTGGTCAGAGAGAGCACGCTGTGTTTTGTAAGGAAAAGAAAGAAGGAATACCGATGTGGTAAACCATGGGGGGTTTGAGTACACCGGAGATGGACACAAAGACAGGGAGGTTCTCGTCAGAAAACTCGCCTTTAACTGGGCAACGTAAAATGATTGTAACACCAAAATAACTTTGATTTGGCTTGGTCCTTCTTCTGGGCCGCCTCCTCGTATTCGGTTCTGTGCCCCGGGAGCTTTGTTCCTGTCTGTAGGCTCACTTCCTGCCTCTCTATTCTCCCCCGCAGTGTGCCACTGTGACAAATATATTTGGCCTGCACGGCTGGTTGGCACTCTCTCCTAATTGGTTCCATCAGCGTCGCGGTTCCCAGCTCGGGTACTCCCTGCAGTGGGAGCCGACATTGTGCACATACCTCCCCTCTATCACCAACCCCCGGGGTAGACCTCCCAGGATACCACACAGGTCTGTCGTTTTTGATGTCAAAGGGATCGAGCGTTGGTTTCTTGAGGAGGGGAGCGACTCTGGTCATCTTGAAGTCAGAGAGGACGCAGCCATTGGTTGAGTTGATGAGGGAGGTGTGGAATGGGAGGTCTCCAGAGATGGTCTGGAGATGGGAAGAAGGGATGGGGTCAAGAAGGCAGGTTGTTGTTGCCTCCGGACATCACTCGTCACAGGATTCCATCTGGAGAGAAAGGGGAGAAAGAGGTTAAAGCGTAGGGTAGTTCTGTGCGAGTGGGATCAGTGGGCTGAGTGGGCTGAGTGGGATCAGTGGGCTGAGTGGGATCAGTGGGCTGAGTGGGCTGAGTAGGATCAGTGGGCTGAGTGGGTTGAGTGGGCTGAGTGGGATCAGTGGGCTGAGTGGGATCAGTGGGCTGAGTGGGCTGAGTGGGATCAGTGGGCTGAGTGAGCTGAGTGGGATCAGTGGGCTGAGTGGGCTGAGTGGGCTGAGTGGGATCAGTGGGCTGAGTGGGCTGAGTGGGATCAGTGGGCTGAGTGGGCTGAGTGGGCTGAGTGGGATCAGTGGGCTGAGTGGGCTGAGTGGGATCAGTGGGCTGAGTGGGCTGAGTGAACGAGGAGTGAATGTCGTCAACATTTTTTTAAATGAAATGTCTTGAAATGTAATTCTAACCTGCTTAAGTATATATTGTAGTTTATTTATGACAAAGGGAAACTATCTTTGTGTCCAGAAATCTGCTGGATCATAGCTATACAGTATATAAGGCCCTGCTGTGAATCAGTCTTGTCCTTGTCATTCATTCCTCCAGACTGATTCAGATCTGCAACGTCCTTCACCTTTAGTCTCTAACTGACATTACCATTATCTGATTGGCTCTCCACTGGAGCTTCCTTCCACTTCTATTCCATCTGGCTAATGAAGATGCTATTGATCACACCAGACAGACGGACGGCCAGACTGATGGACAGATAGATGGCCTCGAAAAAATAGATGTTTGATCCAAATGTCGATCTCAATCTACCCATATAAATACAGGATACACATATCAAATACATTAATAAACGATACCCAACAATATTAAACGGAACTCATTATCAATGAAAACTGTGGTATGTCTGCAGAATGCAGTACTGATTACAGAACAGTATACCAATACTGTACAGTAATTCCTTCTTTTTCCTTACAGCTTGTTTTCTCCTCAAGGGAAAACAATATAACACTCATTACTCATACATAAGTTGTACTTAAACCCAAACTGGTTCTCCAATAGATTATTAAAAAAGGCTTATCCTTTGTTCAAAAATGGCCTTTTTGTCCTTTATACAGAAAACAACTGCTCATTTCCGACTAATTGGAAATGAAATGTTTAAAGTATTGCCCTTTCTTAAAACAAGCTGTACAAAGCTGGTTATCAATTTCAGTTTTATCCTCCTGAAAAGGTAGAAGAAATATTACAACAAATGTTACGGTAAAAATCAAATATACATTCTTTATGGATAAAAAAAACAAAATGGTATTATATTTATGAATGATATTCTGAATAGAAACGGAGGAGTTATGTCACATACGCAGCTATCAAAAATATATGTGACGATTTCTGCTCCATCTAAATGTTCAACCAACTGATTGAAGCACTACCACAAACATGGAGGAGGCAAGTGGAAAAGGGAGAAGGTAGGCAACTTGTTTGCCTGCCAGATATTAAAGATACAAATTGGCTGAAAGGAACTGGCATAAATAGAAAAATATACCAGTTTCACCTGAGGACAAAAATATTGAGAGCTGCGCCATACAGGTTGCAAAATAAATGGGAGTTTTGATGTATCGATTCCATGGCACATGGTTTATGAACTGGTACCAAAAACTACACTTGATTCAACACTTGGAGTTTTTATAAAATTCTTGCCACCAACAGAATGCTATGGGGCATACAAAAATCTCAGCTCTGTAGATTTGCTGTGAAGAGACAGAATCAATAGATCATTTGTGGTTTGGTCCCCATGTAGCTTGTTTCTGGTCACAGGTTCAGGAATAGGTTAAAAACAATCACAACATGCACTTAAATTAACCTTACAAATAGCAATGTTGGGGGATTTGGAAAGTCATAGTCAGTCAATAATATAATAATACTCTTAGGAAAGTTTTTCTTTAGCTCACAATCTGTGGATGCTATACGATCAGAAAGGTACACATATTATGAAAAACATCACAATTGAAAAAATATATGGCACATGGAAACCAAACGAGGGTGGTCTATGGTGATAAGTGGGATGGGCTGAGAGTGGCTGAGGGGTGGGATTAAAGAGCTGAGGTCTATGGTGATAGGTGGGATGAGCTGAGAGTGGCTGAGGGGTGGGATTAAAGAGCTGAGGTCTATGGTGATAGGTGGGGTGGGCTGAGAGTGGCTGAGGGGTGGCATTAAAGAGCTGATGTTTGGTAATGTATTATTGTTATGTTATTGCTTTATATAGAAGTACCATCTATGTAAAATGTAAGTAAATGTAGCAGAAAAGCAGTAAAAACCAAATAAGATATGTGTCCTCCAAAGAGGGGGAGGGGTGAAAAACAAACACTAACCAGATAAATTGAACAGATAGACTTCTCCAGGGCCCTGACTGGCTGTATCTTCTAAATCAGTGGTTCCCAAACTTTTATAGTCCCGTACCCCTTCAAACATTCAACCTCCAGCTGCGTACCCCCTCTAGCACCAGGGTCAGCGCACTCTCAAATGTTTTTTGCCATCATTGGAAGCCTGCCACACACACACAATACATGTATTATACATAAGAATGAGTGTGAGTTTGTCACAACCCGGCTCGTGGGAAGTGATGAAGAGCTCTTATAGGACCAGGGTGTCACGGTCGTTAAAAGAATTGCACCAAGGTGCAGCGTGGTGAGCGCACATTTTATTTTGGAGAATGACGCCGAACAAAACAATAAACACTACAAAAACAAACCGTGAAGTTAAAGGCTATGTGCCATAAACAAAGTCAACTTCCCACAAAAACAGGTGGAAAAAAGGGATACCTAAGTATTAATCAGAAACAACGATAGACAGCTGTCCCCGATTGAGAACACTACCCGGCCAAAACATAGAAATACAAATAATAGAGTATAGAATACCCACCCCAACTCACACCCTGACCAAACCAAAATAGAGACATAAACAGGATCTCTAAGGTCAGGGCGTGACAGTACCCCCCCCCCCCCCCCCCCCCCGCAAAACCTAAACCTATAGGGGAGGGTTTGGGTGGGCATCTATCCGCGGTGGCGGCTCAGGTGCTGGACGCAGACCCCGCTCCACCACTGGCTCACCCCACTTTGGTGTCACCTCTGGTGCGGGGACCACCACATCTGTTGACTTATCCAGCTGTAACACATAATTATCTGGCTTGTATGCTAGGCAAAACATCTCCTGCCATGTCACTGATGCGTCGTGAAACAGTGTTGTTTGATGTTGGCATTGTCTGTGTATTTTTTGGGGACTTTCCCCCCAGCATTGTCCCAGCCATATCCACGGCAGCAGGAAGAATCAAGTCCTCCACAATAGTATGGGGTTTGCCTGTCCTCGCCACTCAGCAGCTCACCATATAAGACGCTTCTAACCCCTTCTTATTAAAGGTATCTGTTGCTTTTATACGTCTTACTACTCGAAAGTAGTTTTTATTCTCTCTCAAAAAACTCCCATAGCTTATTTTTCATATTGTCATGTTTTGTTTCTAAATGTCTGCACAAGAGTGAAGGTTTCCCGTGAGAGAGTAACGGTTAATGTGATTGGATGTTAATTATTTGACTCGGCTACCTGTATTTGATATTGTGTTGTTATTTCACTGAAAACTAGATTGTTTAATTTTATTTGGGGCAGTGAAACGAGGCTACTCAGGCGAGATGAAAAAAACTCACCCAAATGTATAGAATCACATTTTTATTTGGCGTGCCCCGATGGCATTGAGCGTACCCCTGGTGGTTACCTGTTCTAAATGAACCGATTGGACTTCTCTCTCTTTGTTTCTTTATTTCTGTCCTTCCCTCCCTCCTTCCCATCCCTCTCTGCCCTCCGTATTAAACCCCATCAGATCAGTGATCCAGGACTTCTCTGGCTGGGTCTTTCTAGCTGAGGCTCAGTAAGTCAGGGCTGAAGTGGGGCTGATCTTCTGGGAGTGCTGTGCAATAGGGGACTATAGAGGAATGATGCAGGATCCTCTTGATCCTAGCTGCTGTGGGAAATGGGAACACAGTTTTCCCTGAGCTACCACTTCCTAAGGCTCTGGGAGAGAGTGTAAGGGAGAGAGAAAAGGCAGAGAGAGGGATAGAGAGAGAGAAGGAGAGAGAGGGATAGAGAGAGAGAAGGAGAGAGAGAGAGAGAGAGAGAGAATGAGAGAGAGTGGAGAGAGAGGGAGGAAGGGAGGGATGGGAGAAAGGGAAGGAGGGAGGTACTCTATTAAAAGAGAGAGAGAGCGAGAGAGGGAGGGAGGGAGGGAGGCAGGTACTCTTTATTAAAAGAGAGAGAGAAAGACAGAGAGAGAGAGAGAGAGAGAGAGAGGGGAAGAGAATGGATGAGTGACAGAGACTTTTTACTTTTTCTCTTACTTTAATCAGACACCGTTGTGACTAAGTAGTCCATTACCTTGTGCACAAAAAAAGGTTTCTTAAAGTCAGGAACAGTTTCACTCTAAAAAAGTTCAATTAATACTGAAAAAGAGTGCCACCAACTGGTACTAGGTAAAACTGTGCCAGTGCCCCGGGTTAGAAGATGTAAATGACCAGACGGAGACAGGGATACAATTCACACTTTATTACCACACACCAAACAGGAAGAGGAGACTGTCAGGGGTATTCAAACCTTGGTCTGCGGGAGGTACTGCAGGGGGTCTGCAAAAATATACAGCACCATTCAAAAGTTTGGACACACCTACTCATTCAACAGGTTTTCTTAATTTTTACTATTTTCTACATTGTAGAATAGCAGTGAAGACCAAAATTATGAAATAACACATATGGAATCATGTAGTAACCAAAAAACTGCTTTCACACTCTTGGCACTCTGTCAACCAGCTTGATGAGGAATGTTTTTACAACAATCTTGAAGGAGTTCCCACGTATGCTGAGCACTTGTTGTTTGCTTTTCCTTTACGCTGAGGTCCAACTCATCCTAAACCATCTCAATTGGGTTGAGGTCGGGTGATTGTGGAGGCCAGGTCATCTGATGCAGCACTCAATCACTCTCCTTCTTAGTCAAATAGCCCTGACACAGCCTGGAGGTGTGTTGGGTCATTGTCCTGTTGAAAAACAAATGACAGTCCCACTAAGCCCAAACCAGATGCGATGGCGTATCGCTGCAGAATTCTGTGGTAGCCATGCTGGTTAGTGTGCCTTGAATTATAAATAAATCCCTGACAGTGTCACCAGCAAAGCACCCCCACACCATCACACCTCCTCCTTCACGGTGACTGAAGCAGATGTAACTCTGGGTTTTCCTTTCCTGTGGTGCTCCTCATGAGAGTCAGTTTCATCATAGCGTTTGATGATTTTTGCGACTGCACTTGAAGAAACTTTCAAAGTTCTTGAAATTTTCCGAATTGACTGACCTTCATGTCTTAAAGTAATAATGGACTGTCATTTCTCTCTGATTATTTGAGCTGTTCTTGCCATAATATAGACTTGGTATTTTACTAAATAGGGCTATCTTCTGTATACAACCCCTACCTTGTCACAACACAACTGATTGGCTCAAACACATTAAGAAAGAAAGAAATTCCACACATGAACTTTTAACAAGGCACACTTGTTAATTGAAATGCATTCCATTCCATTGAAATGCATTCCAGACTACCTCATGAAACTGGTTGAGAGAATGCCAAGAGTGTGCAAAGCTGTCATCGAGGCAAAGGGTGGCTACATTGAAGAATCTCAAATATAAAATGTATTTTGATTTGTGTAATACTTTTTTGGTTACTACATGATTCCATATGTAATATTTCATAGCTTTGATGTCTTCACTATTATTCTATTGTTCTATAATTACACTTACTGGAGCATCTGACAAAAGCACCCACACATAGGCTACCAGTGCAGCTGGCTGCTAGTAAGATTTCTTGACATTTTTGCCCACACATGGCTAACTTTTTTTTAACCAGCTTAAAAGCTGCTCTTAGCGAAAATGTGTTTTGAGCAGTGGAGGCTCCTGCGAGGAGAAAGGGGACGACCAAATTGTAAAACATGAAAAAAGTTCTCAGTTTTAGGTAAAATAATAACAAATATATTCACATCACCACATAATTTATGAAAACACACTGTTTTGCAATGAAGTTCTAGAGTATCCTCAACAGCACTCTGTAGGGTATCACTATGGTGTAGCCAGAGGACAGAGATACATTGAATTCAATACAAAACCTGTAGGCACATTGTTCTCACCCTCTTCCATAGACTTGCAGTAATTATGACAACCTATCATAACTTTTGTAGCATGAACAGTTTTGAACAAATTAATTTCTTCCAAAATTAAGGAAAAGCAAGCTCCCTTACTTAGCTAGCAAATGCCACTAAATAGTTTAGCCTACTCAAAAACCCTGCTCAAACAGAGGGATGCTATGTTAGCTAGCTGGCTATGACTATCCAGCACAACACTGAAACTCTTCCAAGTCAAGGCAAGCTTTTGGTTTTACAAATTTCTTGCCCTCGGGGCCCGCCTGTGTAAGTGCTAAACTGCTTATTGACACTGTAAGGTTACTGCATGATTGTAGCGGGTTTACTTACGCGTTAGTTCTATTAGCTATGTTGACTATGACGTTACTTTAGCTAATATGGTGACAACAGTGTAGGCTGTGTGTAGTGGTTATGATATTGATCGGCTTGGAAAGGTTTGTTCGCCTGGTCACATACAGCTGATGTGTTGTGCATTGAAGTCCACAAACGAAGGGAAAAGGTAAGAGAAGGAAAGTGCATAGATGTGAGAAGGAGTACAACATGGCTGCTCTGAACTGTGTTTATATGTGATCAGGGGTGTATTCATTCCGCCGATTCGGTTGAAAAACTTTTCTTAAATGGAAGCAAATAGAACGAAAAGGTGATAAACACACCTGAGTTTGTCTAATAGAAACTCTCGTTTGCAACTGTTGGACTAATGATTACACCCTAGATCAGCTAGATGCAGGCAAGAGTGTGCAAGGCGGTATGGAATGTGTCACTGTCTGTCCATGTATCACTGTCTGTCACTTCAAATGTTTCTCTTGACCTGTGTGCATCTACGTTGTAAACCTTCATTCATCGGCTAGGTTGTAGCAACCTCTTGATGAATACAGGGATGTTTAGAGTATCATGTAGTAGCCTAAACCTATCGATGTTACATTGAACTGGGTGAATGGAATATGAATGACAGTCATCCAATATGCTGTAATAGAAATAAGGCCCTGTTCATAAATATAAAAAATCATCTTCCCTCATCTTAAACGGCACCGATCGCCACTGCTTTGGAGTTATCTTTCTTGCTAATAGGATGTTAGAGTTTACACATCCTCTTGCAATAATAATGTTCGGAGGTCACATAATGAAAAACTATCTGCCAAATCTATTCATTTTAAAATGTTGATTTCTTCTCCTTGCCATTATCGTTCGCCTGATGGTAAGACAAGATGTGAATTTATTTATTTATCTCTGAGCACGAAAAAGGTTCAAGACCTCTGGTGTAAGTGATAGTGATTTTTGTAATGGAACAGAAGAAACAGGAATATATATTACAACAGAGTAACAGCAGCGTTAGCTATACTGTACATTAGTACTAGCAGTGATATAATAAATACAAAGCAACAATGGCATAGCAATGGGCTACAACACAGTAGTAATGGCTATAATAGCATTGCCAATGCTAGCATGCAAATAGTATTGGCTGGTAATAGGCATCCTCAAGCTATAGGTAATAGTGTACGGTAGTATGTACTGTATAGGCAAGTTAGCATTAGGGCTAGCGCCTAGGTGATAGCATGCTATGTGGCCAACAATCTTAGTACGTCAACAAAGGCCATCTTAGTTGTGGCCAGAAAATGACTCTAGATGTGATGACTTCACTAGTCAGCCATCTTGAGTGAGTAGTAAGCAATGACTAGCTGTTAGCCATCTAGACCCATAAAGAGTAATGGGGAGAGATTTTACCTCCTGGCCTGAACATGTAAAATACTGATGAACTATGCCAAAAGGGCCAGATAAACACAATGCGTAATAGGCATGAAATACCAGCATGCTAGCATCAATAAGGCATGTACAGTAAAAGCATGCAGTTATATAGTAACGTGGAGCTCATAACGTACAGACAAAATATACAGTATTTTAGTGAGGATGCACCATCATTCTCACACTCCTCGTAACACTAAACAACACCACATTACCATTACGAAATGTGATCAATAGTCTCAGTTATTACATAAAATTGACACCCCTCCCCGACTCAACCCTAGCCAACAAGATATTGGTGGTGATTCGGCTGTCCCCATAGAAGAACCCTTTTTGGTTCCAGGTAGAACCCTTTTGGGATCTTTGTAGAGCCCTCTGTGGAAAGGGTTCTTTATGGAACCCAAAATGATTATTCAAAGGGTTCACCTATGGGTACAGCTGAAGAACCATTTTAAGTTCTAGCTAGTCCTTTTTTTCCCACGAGTGCAGAGGGTGAGAAAGAGAGAAAGAGAGAGGGAGCGACAGGGATACAGGACGGAGAGAGAGAGAGACGCTGGCTGCTTCTCGGCTGAGCTTGTAATTGATTGGGCCTCCTAATCCCTGTCGGATTGACTGAGGAGAGGAGAGTGCAGTGATTGAAGCATTCCCCTGCGAGACGCGTGGCGGCACAGAGGTCATTTAAATTGAATGCGAATCAGTCACTGGCTGGATCAGTCATTATTTTATCTACATATATTTGTTTCCGCAATAGCTCTGTTTTTTCCTCTTTGCTCCATAGTATTCACTGGCGCACCCCTCCCTTTCCACATAACAGTTTAAAACAGCTAACTTTCTCTGGCAGAAGAGGTGAATCTCCATGAATATCCATGTTCAGAGTGACTATGGGTCTCTTGACGTTATGAGGTTAAGCACAAAAGGAACAGTGATTCAGGCTTAGCTCTGGACTAATATTGGAATGCGACCATGAAAGACATTTTTAATCTGCTCCCGCAAAATCACATTAACTTTCCTCTGGTATGTTCTCCACACTAACAGAACTGAACTGAGTCCCAGAACATTTTAATGGGGAAACTTTAACTCTTGAAAATATTTTGCAGATAAAGTGAAAAAAATTATAATTTTTGTTTCCTTGGCGGCTAATCCATGTAATTTTTAAAATGGAGTCAGAATCGCACAACTTGGACATGGCAGCATGTAGGAAGAAAAACGTGTCTGACTAGAACAGATACTATGGCATGAAGTTTATGTCGCATCCCAGCCAGAAACAATGACAGAGAGAGTGAGAGAGAAAGAAAGAAAGAATGAAAAAGAGAGAGAGAGAGAGAGAGAGAGAGAGAGAGAGAGAGAGAGAGAGAGAGAGAGAGAACACATAAACAGAAAGAGAAACAGAGAGAAAGTAGTCACTATCTTTCAGTCTGCCAGGAAATCGAAATGAGTCCTCTCCTGGAATGTGAAGGGAAGCAGCCAGAAAAGATGGTGGAAGACTAATGATTGGTGTTGAACCTCTAAGGCGGCATCCCAAATAGCACCCTATTCCCTACATAGTGCAATAACTTGGGAAGGGACTATACTGTTGGGATCTAGTCATGGGCCCTCGTCAAAAGTAGTGAACTAGATTGGGAATAGTGTGCCATTTGGGACACAATGATAGGGTCTATTTTTATACTAGTCAGGGCTACAGGGCCATGACATACAGGGGACCTGAGCTACCATTTTGCTACCATTTATTGAAAATACAATGAAATATTATTAACCAAACAATTCTACTATTACAAATACATTAAAAAGGCACATAGCTGCAGCAGTAGTAGTAGTAATCCTAGTTGTAGTAGTAATAGAAGTAGAAGTAGTAGCAGTAGCAGAAGCAATAGTAGTAATATGATTGCTCTAGTATCTCCAGTAATGGTAAATGATTGGACCAGCAGATAAGGTGGTATGATGGCGATAACAGCATTCCTGTTCCTAGCAGTGACAGTCTGCTCACGCAATTCCAAAATAGAACAAAAGCAGATAAGACTGTAATCTCAATAATGGGCAGAAATGGTTTTTCAGTCCCCATGGAAACGGATGAGGGTCAGCCGGTAAGCCTAATTGTCCCGGAGTGATCCCCTCGACCAACAAAATGGCGGACAAATTGCTCTCCAAATGCTCTTCTTCTCTCACTACCTCTCTGACCAGGGTTTCAAATACTATCTGGAATATTTTCAAATAGTTAAACTTGGCTTGATTGAGCTTGCCTGACGCAATGGAACCAATAGAAAAGTCACAAAAGAGCCTCCCAGTCCATCTGGCACTCCAGGCAAACCCAGGTCTGCTTCTCTCACTGCCATCATTTTATTTCACCTTTATTTAACCAGGTAGGCTAGTTGAGAACAAGTTCTCATTTACAACTGCGACCTGGCCACGATAAAGCAAAGCAGTTCGAAACATACAACGACACAGAGTTACACGTGGAGTAAAACAAACATACAGTCAATAATACAGTATAAACAAGTCTAAATACGATGTGAGCAAATGAGGTGAGATAAGGGAGGTAAAGGCAAAAAAAAGGCCATGGTGGCAAAGTAAATACAATGTAGCAAGTAAAACACTGGAATGGTAGATTTGCAGTGGAATAATGTGCAAAGTAGAAATAAAAATAATGGGGTTTATAGGAGCAAAATAAATAAATAAAATAAAATAAATACAGTAGGGAAAGAGGTAGTTGTTTGGGCTAAATTATAGGTGGGCTATGTACAGGTGCAGTAATCTGTGAGCTGCCCTGACATCATCACAACATATATAGTACATGACCTGACAAACACAACACTATAGGAAGTGGAGCAGAATACTGAATATCTAAATTATGAAATACGCTAGATTATCATCATTGTCTCACGTTAGGTGGCGTCACTCCTACGCAACGCTAGTCCCTCAACTGAATTCAGTGTCGTCATCTGACTTAAGACGATGAGGATAATAACCTAGTTCATGTATTACCAAAGAGTTTAGTGTCCAGGAAGTTGCTGAATCATGCCTACACTGCAAATACAATAAACATTTATGTTGTCCTGTGAATCAGTCTTGTCCGCCTCCAGACAATCCGGGGGGGGCTCTACTCCTTATACCTCATCATCGCCACTTTCAGTTTAAATGACAACACAACTATGCCATAAGAGGTTGGTGTTTATAAATCCTCATAACAGGTAAGGGAAACATCTGGGAGGGAGTAAAACAGCTGAATGATGTTTCCAAACATCCCATAAAATGAAAGCTTGATAATTCAAAGCACAAAAAAAGACATTGGGGTATGATAGAAGAACCAAATCAGTCAGGCGGACGGGGGAAGGTTTGTTTTCATAAAGAAATCAAGATTTCCAGTTACAATACCAGTCAAAGGTTTAGACACACCTACTCAGTTATTCTTCATTTTTTATTATTTTCTACGTTGTAGAATAATAGTGAAGACATCAAAACTATGAATTAACACATATGGAATCATGTAGTAACCAAAAAAAGTGTTAAACCAATCAAAATATATTACCCTTGGCCACCCTTTGCCTTGATGACAGCTTTGCACAGTCTTGGCATACTCTCAACCAGCTTCATGAGGTAGTCACCCAGAATGCATTTCAATTAACAGTTGTGGAATTTCTTTCCTTCATAATGTGTTTGAGCCAATCATTTGTGTTGTGACAAGGTAGGGGTGGTACACAGAAGCTAGCCCTATTTGGTAAAAGACCAAGTCCATATTATGGCAAGAACAGCTCAAATAAGCAAAGAGAAATGACAGTCCTTCATTACTTTACATTTTCCGGATTGACTGCCCTTCAAGAAAATATCTTCAAGTGCAGTCGCAAAAACCATCAAGCGCTATGATGAAACTGGCTCTCATGAGGACTGCCACAGGAAAGGAAAACCCAGAGTTACCTCTGCTGCAGAGGATACATTCATTAGAGTTAACTCTGCTGCAGAGGATAAGTTCATTAGAGTTACCAGCCTCAGAAATTGCAGCCAAATAAATGCTTCACGGAGTTCAAGTAACAGACACTTCTCAACATCAACTGTTCAGAGGAGATTGCGTGAATCAGGCCTTCATGGTCGAATTGCTGCAAAGAAACCACAACGAAAGGACACCAATGAGAAGAAGAGACTTACTTGGGCAAAGAAACATGAGCAAGGGACATTAGACTGGTGGAAATCTGTCCTTTGGCCTGATGAGTCCAACTTTTAGATTTTTGCTTCAAACCACCAAGTCTTTGTGAGACGCAGAGTGAACGGATGATCTCCGCATGTATGGTTCCAACCTAGAAGCATGGAGGACAAGGTGTGATTGTGTGGGGGTGCTTTGATGGTGACACTGTCAGTGACACTTAACCAGCATGGCTACCACAGCATTCTGCAGCGATATGCCATCCCATCTGTTTTGCGCTTACTGGGACTATCATTTGTTTTTCAACAAGACAATGACCCAACACACCTCCAGGCTGTGTAAGGGCTATTTGACCAAGAAGGAGAGTGATGGAGTGCTGCATCAGCTGACCTGGCCTCCACAATCACCCAACCTCAACCCAATTGAGATGGTTTGGGATAAGTTGGGTCGCAGAGTGAAGGAAAATCAGCCAACAAGTGCTCAGCATATGTGGGAACTCCTTCAAGACTGTTGGAAAATTATTCCAGGTGAAGTTGGTTGAGAGAATGCTAAGCGTGTGCAAAGCTGTCATCAAGGCAAAGGGTGGCTACTTTGAATAATCTAAAATCTAAAATATATTATGACTTGTTTAACACTTTTTTGGTTACTATTTAATGATGCTGCCTGTTGAGGACTTGTGATGTGTCTCTTTCTCAAACTAGACACTGTAATGTACTTGTCCTCTTGCTCAGTTGTGCACCGGGTCTCCCACTCCTCTTTCTATTCTGGTTAGAGCGTTTGCGCTGTTCTGTGAAGGGAGTAGTACAGTGTTGTACGAGATCTTCATTTTTTAAGGCAATTTCTCGCATGGAATAGCCTTAATTTCTCAGAACAAGAATAGACTGCCGACTTTCAGAAGAAAGGTCTTTGTTTCTGGACATTTTGAGGCTATAATCTAACCCACAAATGCTGATGCTCCAGATACTCAACTAGTCTGAAGAAGGCCAGTTTTATTGCTTCTTTAAGGACAACAGTTATCAGCTGTGCTAACATAATTGCTAAGGGTTTTCTAATGATCAATTAGCCTTTTAAAATTATAAACTTGGATTAGCTAACAACGTGCCATTGGAACACTGAACACTGAACACTGGTTGCTGATAATGGGACTCTATACACTTATGTAGATATGTAAATATTCCATAAATAAAATCAGCTGTTTTTTTTTCTCATTTACAACATTAACAATGTCTTCACTGTATTTCTGATAAATGTTATGTTATTTTAATAATGGACAAAAACTTTTCTTTCAAAAACAAGGACATTTGTAAGTGACTCCATACTTTTGAACGGTAGTGTATATTAAATATACATGTATATTTATATTTGTGTATGGCAAGATGGAAGCCACTTTGTCATGGAAGCCATTTTGTCATATATATCATATATATATTTGTCAAAATATCATATGAATGTAACAATTTCACTGAGGTAAATATTTACAGTGCGTTTGGAATGTATTATTTTTACACATTTTGTTACATTACAGCCTTATTCAAAAATGGCTCATTTAATTTATTTGTTATTTTTTAAACGTATTATTTATAAGTATTCAGACCCTTTGTAATGAGACTCGAAATTGAGCTTAGGTGCATCCTGTTTCCATTAATTATCTTTGAGATGTTTCTACAACTTGATTGGAGTCCACCAGTGGTAAATTCAAATGATCGGACATGATTTGGAAAGGCACACACCTGTGTATATAATGTCCCACAGTTGACGGTATATATCAGAGCACAAACCAAGCCATGAGGTCGAAGGAATTGTCCGTATTGCTCCGAGGCAGGTTTGTGTCAGGGAACAGATCTGGGGAAGGCTACCAAAGAACACAGTGGCCTCCATCATTCTTAAATGGAAGAAGTTTAGAACCACCAATACTCTTCCTAGAGCTGACCCCCGGCCAAACTGAGCAATCGGGGGAGAAGGGCCTTGGTCAGGGAGGTGACAAAGAACCTGATGGTCACTCTGACAGAGTTCCTCTGTGGAGATGGGAGAACCTTTCAGTAGGACAACCATCTCTACAGCACTCTATCAATCAGAGGAGTGGCCAGGTGGAAGCCACTCCTCAGTAAAAGGCACATGACAACCCACTTGGAGTTTGCCAAAAGGCACCTAAAGGACTCTCAGAGCATGAGAAACAAGATTCTCTGGTCTGATGAAACCAATATTGAACTCTTTGGCCTGCGATGCCAAGCATCACGTCTGGAGGAAACCTGGCACCATCCCTACGGTGAAGCATGGTGGTGGCAACACCATGCTGTGGGGATGTTTTTCAGCGGCAGGGACGGGGAGACTCGTCAGGATTGAGGCAAAGATGAACGGAGCAAAGTACAGAAAGATCCTTGATGAAAACCTGCTCCAGAGCGCTTAGGACCTCTGACTTATGCGAAGGTTCACCTTCCGAAAGGACAATGACCCTAAGCACACAGCCAAGACAGCGCAGGAGTGGCTTCGGGTCAAGTCTCTGAATATCCCTTAGTGGCCCAGCCAGGGCCCGACTTGAACCCGATTGAACAGCTCTGGAGAGACCTGAAAATAGCTGTGCAGCGACGCTCCCCATCCAACCTGACAGAGCTTGAGAGGATGTGCATCGAAGAATGGGAGAAACTTCCCAAACACAGGTGTGCCAAGCTTGTAGCGTCATACCCAAGCAGACTTGAGGCTGTAATCTCTGCCAAATGTGATTCAGCAAAGTACTGAGTAAAGGTTCTGAATACTTATGTAAATGTAATATTTCAGTTTTTTATTGTTAGTACATTGGCAAAAAATGTATTTAAAGAAAGGATGGGGTATTGTGTGTTATTGACCTTGTCATTCATGACGTTAAAACGTATTTCATTTGAGAGAGAGAGAGAGAGAGAGAGAGAGAGAGATGGGGGGATTGGGAGAGGGAGGTAGAGGATTTCTGGTGTTACAATGATTCGACCTGGAATTGATACAGGCTATCATTCATTGAGTCTGGATGTGGTATTGTAGTCATTGTCAAAGCACATCCTCTCTACCGCCTACATTACTGACAGTTGGAGTTATCGGTGCCCGTACCGCACACCCGCATGCCAGGCAGACAATTTTCCCTCCTTGCTTTTATACTTATTTGAGAAGGGTACATTTGATTTAACACACTATTTCATTTTACTGGGATAAACAATAGAAGTCACAATTGCAAACACACAGGCTGCGTTGAAACAGTTTCTCCATCCCTCATCTGATAGGCTAGGCTACCACAAGAGGTATCTTCATAATCCCCATCTCCAGAACAGACTATGGGAGGTGCACAGTACTAAATAGAGCTATGACTACATGGAACTCTATTCTACATCAAGTAACTCATGCAAGCAGTAAAATGTGATTTTAAAAACAGACAAAATTTTTAAAAACCTTGTGGGGAATGTGAAGCAACACAAACATAGGCACAGACACAAGCATACACACACACACGATAGCATACATTGACACATGGATTGTGTACTGTATATATGTGGTAGTGGTGGCGTAGGGGCCTGAGGGCACACTGTCTGTGAATGTATTGTAACGTTTTTAAAATGGTATAAACTGCCTTAATTTTGCTGGACCCCAGGAGGAGTAGCTGCTGCCTTGGCTAATGGGGATCCATAATAAATACAAATACTACTGTACTGTAGTGTACACACATCTTATTAAATATTGTATGTGTTTGTAAGGATTATATCAATTTTAGATAGTACTGAGCTGGACTGTCCACAACAAGTGTAGTGACCAGGAAACAAAAGTCCACACACACACACACACACACACACACACACACACACACACACACACACATACACACACAAACACACACACACACACACTCTATCTGACACAGTTTCTCAGATTACTGATATCTGGCAGCTATCACTGCCTTATATCAATCCTTTCTACTATGTATAGATCAACTAATTGAAGGAAAAATAATTCAAAGCAACAATGGACCAATCGATATGAATCCCACCCTACCAAAAGGTGTTGGCCCTTTGAAGTGTGACCAAACAGTAGCATAGAGCAGCAGCAGTGTGTGTGTGTGTGTGTGTGTGTTTGTGTGTGTTTGTGCAGTGTGTGTGTGTGTGTGTGTGTGTGTGTGTGTGTGTGTGTGTGTGTGTGTGTGTGTGTGTGTGTGTGTGTGTGTGTAGTGTGTGTGTGTGTGTGTGTGTGTGTGCGCGCGCGCGGTTGTGTCTTTTGTGTGTGTGTGTGTGTATGTGTGTACAACATGTACAGCAGCAGCAGTAGCTGTCGTTCTGTAAGGAGCTAGCGCTAGCCTCAGGGGGGTGGGCCTGAAGACTCACCACTCTAACGTCCATCAACAGCTTTCTGTATAATACCCTCCTCCCATAGCAGTGCACTCAATATGATGTTTCCAGGAAGCTGAAATTAATGAGCAGCACCCATTGATTCAATCATTGTGGGTTTTGGGTTGACAGGAGATAGTAGACAAATTTGTGTTTAACGTTATGTCACTATGAGCAGTGTAGTGGTTACAGTGAGCCAATGGTGACCCATTGTGGTCTGAGATGGCTGCAATAAGTACAGGTTTTTTGTTCCAGCCCAGCCCTAAGAAACCTGATTTAACTAATGATGATCTTGATGGAAGAAGTGAGTTGATTTTTAAAATGATACAATCAGTGTTGGCGCTGGGCTGGAACTAAAGCCTGTACGCTCAGCAGCCCTGCCAGGCAACAGGCCATCCCAGTATTAGAGGGGTTTGACTGATCCCCCTACTGAGGTTTGATCCCCATCAGTGGGATCAGTGGTCATAGTTGGTGGCCCCAGTACTTAACCAGGCTTATTGCATTGACCCAAATACTACATGATGCAAATTGGGCCAAATACCAGTCACGGATCATCTGGTGATCCATGACTATCCAACAACAAGATCGTAGACCAACACCATCTGCTTCACCAAGCGTTACACTTCTACACTTGATCGTTCACCAACGAACTGTCATGTGACCTACACAGACAGACACAAAAAGTCAAAAAAAAGATTTTCAGTTCGTTACACTCATTTCACTACTGTGTGACTCTGTGTCAAGAAAATGCAGTGGCAGCCAATTGTGCCTTACTGGAAAGCAGTGGAGTGTGTGTGTGTGTGTGTGTGTGTGTGTGTGTGTGTGTGTGTGTGTGTGTGTGTGTGTGTGTGTGTGTGTGTCCTACTGTACATCTGGGGACCCCCATGGGGTAGCCAATGCCCTGTCTGTCTGTAAGCTCCTTTACTGGGAGATAACCCAGTGAGTAGATTAGTGGGGGTTTGGGCGGGTTACATTTTCTTTCCTTTTAAGATCACACACACACACACACACACACACACACACACACCCTGGCTTTCCAGTAATGGTGTCTCTAAGTCTGGTCGTGAGGAAGAAGAGATTAATTAGGAGGTGTATTGACCACTATCCAGAGGCCACGGAGAGATGCAGAGATACACTACATGGCTGAAAGTATGTAGACACCTGCTTGTCGAACATCTCATTCCAAAATCACAGGCATTATCACAAGCATTAATCCCCCCTTTGCACCCTTAACACCCTCCACTGTTCTGGGAAAGGTTTTCCACTAGATTTTGGAACATTGCTGCTGGGATTTGCTTCCATTCAGCCACAAGACCATTAGTGAGGTCGGACACTAATGTTGGGCGATTAGGCCTGGCAAACAGTCGGTGTTCCAATTCATCCCAAAGGTGTCCAATTTGGTTGAGGTCAGGGCTCTGTGCAGGCCAGTCAAGTTCTTCTACACCAATCTCGACAAACCATTTCTGTATGGACCTCGCCTTGTGCACTGGGGCATTGTCATACTGAAACAGGAAAGGGCATTTTCTAAACTGTTGCCAGAAAGTTGGAGGTAAAGAATCGTCTAGAATGTCATTGTATGCTGTAATGTTAAGATTTCCCTTCACTGGAAGTATCATGAAAAATAGCCCCAGACAATTATTCATCCTCCACCAATCTTTACAGTTGGCACTATGCATTGGAGCAGGTAGCGTTCTCCTGGCATCCGCCAAACCCAGATTCGTCCGTCAGACTGCCAGATGGTGAAATGTGATTCATCACTCCAGAACGCGTTTCCACTGCTCCAAACTCCAGTGGTGGCGAGCTTGACACCACTCCAGTTGACACTTGGCATTGCGCATAGTGATCTTGGGCTTGTGTGCGGCTGCTCAGCCATGAAATCCCATTTCATGAAGCTCACGACAAACAGTCATTGTGCTGACGTTGCTTCCAGAGGCAGTTTGGAACCCGGTCGTGAGTCCAAAATGGCCTGAAATCCCTGTAACATCTCTATTTCTTAGGAGGGTCCTGAGAGTAAGCACAGGAAGCCAAACACAGCAGGATATCACAAGTATTTTATGGGCCAATCTGATCCTCTCTCGCTCTCCCTCTCTCTCTCTCTCTCTCCCTCTCCATCTGTACGTCCGGATAATCGCTCTATCCGTGTGACATTAAGCCCAGTAGCCAATCACAGCAGGGTTATCTCTCTCTCTCTCTCTCTCTCTCTCTCTCTCTCTCTCTCTCTCTCTCTCTCTCTCTCTCTCTCTCTCTCTCTCTCTCTCTCTCTCTCTCTCTCTCTCTCTCTCTCATATGCAGCCCGGTGGGAAACGACACTCCATAACTTGTGTTTGAGTGCCTGTATCAATCTTTCATTGGGCCTAGTGTGTGTCCATGTGTGCGTAAATAAATAATGCATTATTCACACATTGGAAATAGGTATGAGAGTGGTCGAGCCGATATAATGGACTCAGGTGTTGTGCAGACAACTCCCCAGCTCAAGAGTATACCTGTTCTATATTCATCAACACAGCCATGCTATCTTTACATTGCCCTGTTGTATTTACAGTACCAGTCAAAACCAGTCACTCATTCAAGGGTTTTTCTTTATTTTTACTATTTTCTACATATCAAAAATATGAAAAATCACATATGGAATCATGCAGTAACCAAAAAAGTGATAAACAAATTAATATTATAAATATATTTTATAGTTGAGATTCTTCAAAGTAGCCACAATTTGCCTTGATAACAGCTATGCAATCTGTTGGCATTCTCTCAACCAGCTTCACCTAGAATGCTTTTCCAATAGTCTTGAAGGAGTTCCTGCTGCTTTCTCTTCACTCTGCGGTCCAACTCATCCAAAACCATGTCAATTGGGTTGAGGTCAAGTGATTGTGGAGGCCAAGTCATCTGTTGCAACACTCCATCACTCTCCTTCTTGGTCAAATAGGCATTACACAGACTGATGGTGTGTTGGGTCATTGTCCTGTTGAAAACAAATGATAGTCCCATTAAGTGCAAACCAGATGGGATGGCATATTGCTGCAGAATGCTGGGGTTAAGTGTGCCTTGAATTCTAAATAAATCACTGACAGTGTCACCAGCAAAGCAACCACACACCATCACACCTCTTCCTCCACGCTTCACGGTGGGAACCACACATGAGGAGATCATCCGTTCACCTACTCTGCGTCTCACAAAGACACGGCAGTTGGAACCAAAAATCTAAAAGTTGGACTCATCAGACCAAAGGACAGATTTCCACAAGTCTAATGTCCATTGCTTGTGTTTCTTGACCAAGCAAGTCTCTTGTTCCCATTGGTGTCCTTTAGTAGTGGTTTCTTTGCAGCACTTCGAACCATGAAGGCCTGATTCATGCAGTCTCCTCTGAACAGTTGATGTTGAGATGTGTCTGTTGCTTAAACTCTGTGAAGCATTTATTTGGGCTGCACTCTGAGGTGCAGTTAACTCCAATGAACTTCTCCTCTGCAGCAGAGGTAACTCTGGGTCGTCCTTTCCTGTGGCGGTCCTCATGAGAGCCAGTTTCATCATAGCGCTGGATGGTTTTTGCGACTGCACTTGAAGAAACGTTCAATGTTCTTACATTTTTTGTTTTGACTGACCTTCATGTCTTAAAGTACTGATGGACTGTCCTTTCTCTTTGCTTGTTTGAGCTGTTCTTGCAATACTATTGTTATAGAAATCCATATGATTTATATGTTTAATGGTAAGATAAGACTAACTGATTAATACGTTCAAATTAATGTTAAGGCAATAACTAAAACTATTCCACCCTGTCACGGTGTAATGGAGTGAAACGTATTTGAATCACATGTGCATAGGAAATTGATGTTTGCCTATTTCTCTGGCCCAGAATCTAGAATATGCATATAATTGTCCGATTAGGATAGAAAACACTCTAAAGTTTCCAAAACTGTCAAAATATTGTCTGTGAGTATAACAAAACTGATATTGCAGGCGAAAACCTGAGGAAAATCCAACCCGGACGTGTTGTTTTTCCTGAAACCTCTCTGTTCCATTGCCTGCCTTTCGCTCCATTTAAAAGGATATCAACTAGAATTCCTTTTCCTATGGCTTCCACATGTTGTGAACAGTCTTTAGACATAGTTTCAGGCTTTTATTTTGAAAATTTAGCGAGAAAGATCACATCGCATCATTGGATGGCTGGGTGCCAGCAGCGTTTTGCATGCGCCAACAGAGTGGAGCAGACATTTTGTCTCTCTCAGAGATTTTGTCTCTCTCTTTCTCAGGTTTTCGCCTGCAATATCAGTTCTGTTAGACTCACAGACAATATTTGGACAGTTTTGGAAACTTTAGAGTGTTTTCTATCCTATATGCATATTCTAGATTCTGGGCCTGAGAAATAGGCAGTTTCACTTGGGTACGTTTTTCATCCAAACATCAAAATACTGCCCCTTACACACAAGAGGTTAAAAGGCACACCTGTTAATTGAAATGCATTCCAGGTGACTACCTCATGAAGCTGGTTTAAACAATTTCAAGACTTTGCAAAGCTGTCATCAAGGCAAAGGGGGGATACCTTGAAAAATCTCAAATATAAAATATATTTTGATTTGTTTAACACTTTTTTGATTACTACATGATTCCATATGTGTTATTTCATAGTTATGATGTCTTCACTACTATTCTACAATGTAGATAGTAAAATAGTACAAATAAAGAACAACCCTTGAATTAGTAGGTGTGTCCAGACTTTTGAGTGGTGCTGCATATATATATATATATCTTTAAAGCAGCCCTTTTCAGTGGGAACGCTAATGGAAGTACTTTCACTGAAGAGCCCTCACACCTGGCTATCAATACCATGCTGCTCATGTATGCAGTAGACCTGTGTGTCAGTGTGTCTCTGTGTGTGTGTGTGTGTGTGTGTGTGTGTGTGTGTGTGTGTGTGTGTGTGTGTGTGTGTGTGTGTGTGTGTGTGTGTGTGTGTGTGTGTGTGTGTGTGTGTGTGTGTGTGTGTTTCTGCTACAGTGTGACCATAGCGCAGCAGGGAGGTGAAACCATAGCATTAATGGCTCAGGAAATCGATTGTGGAGGCGTCCAATGTGAAGTACCTGGAAACAGCAGTTTGCACAGCCTTTCTGCTCAGAACCTTATTGGAAGTCCTTTAATGGATGTAGTAGTCCTCATAATGGAAGTAGTAGTCCTTTAACGGATGTAGTAGTCCTCATAATGGAAGTAGTAGTCCTCATAATGGAAGTAGTAGTCCTCATAATGGAAGTAGTAGTCCTTTAACAGATGTAGTAGTCCTCATAATGGAAGTAGTAGTCCTCATAATGGATGTAGTAGTCCTCATAATGGAAGTAGTAGTCCTTTAATGGATGTAGTAGTCCTCATAATGGAAGTAGTAGTCCTTTAACGGATGTAGTAGTCCTCATAATGGATGTAGTAGTCCTCATAATGGAAGTAGTAGTCCTCATAATGGAAGTAGTAGTCCTTTAACGGATGTAGTAGTCCTCATAATGGAAGTAGTAGTCCTCATAATGGAAGTAGTACTCCTTTAACAGATGTAGTAGTCCTCATAATGGAAGTAGTAGTCCTCATAATGGATGTAGTAGTCCTCATAATGGAAGTAGTAGTTCTTTAATGGATGTAGTAGTCCTCATAATGGAAGTAGTAGTCCTCATAATGGAAGTAGGAGTCCTCATAATGGAAGTAGTAGTCCTCATAATGGATGTAGTAGTCCTCATAATGGATGTAGTAGTCCTTTAATGGAAGTAGTAGTCCTCATAATGGATGTAGTAGTCCTTTAATGGATGTAGTAGTCCTCATAATGGAAGTAGTAGTCCTCATAATGGATGTAGTAGTCCTCATAATGGAAGTAGTAGTCCTTTAATGGATGTAGTAGTCCTCAAAATGAAAGTAGCAGTCCTCATAATGGAAGTAGTAGTCCTCATAATGGAAGTAGTAGTCCTCATAATGGATGTAGTAGTCCTCATAATGGATGTAGTAGTCCTCATAATGGATGTAGCAGTCCTTATAATGAAAGTAGTAGTCCTCATAATGGATGTAGTAGTCCTCATAATGAAAGTAGTAGTCCTTTAATGGATGTAGTAGTCCTCATAATGAAAGTGGTAGTCCTCATAATGGAAGTAGTAGTCCTCATAATGGAAGTAGTAGTCCTCATAATGGATGTAGTAGTCCTCATAATGGATGTAGTAGTCCTCATAATGGATGTAGTAGTCCTCATAATGAAAGTAGTAGTCCTCATAATGGAAGTAGTAGTCCTTTAATGGATGTAGTAGTCCTCATAATGGAAGTAGTAGTCATTTAACAGATGTAGTAGTCCTCATAATGAAAGTAGTAGTCCTCATAATGGAAGTAGTAGTCCTCATAATGGAAGTAGTAGTCCTTTAACGGATGTAGTAGTCCTCATAATGGAAGTAGTAGTCCTCATAATGGAAGTAGTACTCCTTTAACAGATGTAGTAGTCCTCATAATGGAAGTAGTAGTCCTCATAATGGATGTAGTAGTCCTCATAATGGAAGTAGTAGTCCTTTAATGGATGTAGTAGTCCTCATAATGGAAGTAGTAGTCCTCATAATGGAAGTAGTAGTCCTCATAATGGAAGTAGTAGTCCTCATAATGGATGTAGTAGTCCTCATAATGGATGTAGTAGTCCTTTAATGGAAGTAGTAGTCCTCATAATGGATGTAGTAGTCCTTTAATGGATGTAGTAGTCCTCATAATGGAAGTAGTAGTCCTCATAATGGATGTAGTAGTCCTCATAATGGAAGTAGTAGTCCTTTAATGGATGTAGTAGTCCTCAAAATGAAAGTAGCAGTCCTCATAATGGAAGTAGTAGTCCTCATAATGGAAGTAGTAGTCCTCATAATGGATGTAGTAGTCCTCATAATGGATGTAGTAGTCCTCATAATGGATGTAGCAGTCCTTATAATGAAAGTAGTAGTCCTCATAATGGATGTAGTAGTCCTCATAATGAAAGTAGTAGTCCTTTAATGGATGTAGTAGTCCTCATAATGAAAGTGGTAGTCCTCATAATGGAAGTAGTAGTCCTCATAATGGAAGTAGTAGTCCTCATAATGGATGTAGTAGTCCTCATAATGGATGTAGTAGTCCTCATAATGGATGTAGTAGTCCTCATAATGAAAGTAGTAGTCCTCATAATGGAAGTAGTAGTCCTTTAATGGATGTAGTAGTCCTCATAATGGAAGTAGTAGTCCTCATAATGAAAGTAGTAGTCCTCATAATGGAAGTAGTAGTCCTCATAATGGATGTAGTAGTCCTTTAATGGATGTAGTAGTCCTCATAATGAAAGTAGTAGTCCTCATAATGGAAGTAGTAGTCCTCATAATGAAAGTAGTAGTCCTCATAATGGAAGTAGTAGTCCTCATAATGGATGTAGTAGTCGTTTAATGGATGTAGTAGTCCTCATAATGAAAGTAGTAGTCCTCATAATGAAAGTAGTAGTCCTCATAATGGATGTAGTAGTCCTCATAATGGAAGTAGTAGTCCTCATAATGGATGTAGTAGTCCTCATAATGGAAGTAGTAGTCCTTTAACAGATGTAGTAGTCCTCATAATGAAAGTAGTAGTCCTCATAATGGAAGTAGTAGTCCTCATAATGGAAGTAGTAGTCCTTTAATGGATGTAGTAGTTCTCATAATGGAAGTAGTAGTCCTCATAATGGATGTAGTAGTCCTTTAATGGATGTAGTAGTCCTCATAATGGAAGTAGTAGTCCTCATAATGGAAGTAGTAGTCCTTTAATGGATGTAGTAGTTCTCATAATGAAAGTAGTAGTCCTCATAATGGAAGTAGTAGTCCTTTAACAGATGTAGTAGTCCTCATAATGGAAGTAGTAGTCCTCATAATGGATGTAGTAGTCTTCATAATGGAAGTAGTAGTCCCTTAATGGATGTAGTAGTCCTCATAATGGAAGTAGTAGTCCTCATAATGGAAGTAGTAGTCCTCATAATGGATGTAGTAGTCCTCATAATGGAAGTAGTAGTCCTTTAATGGATGTAGTAGTCCTCATAATGGAAGTAGTAGTCCTTTAATGGATGTAGTAGTCCTCATAATGGAAGTAGTAGTCCTTTAATGGATGTAGTAGTCCTCATAATGGAAGTAGTAGTCCTCATAATGGATGTAGTAGTCCTCATAATGGAAGTAGTAGTCCTTTAATGGATGTAGTAGTCCTCATAATGGAAGTAGTAGTCCTTTAATGGATGTAGTAGTCCTCATAATGGAAGTAGTAGTCCTTTAATGGATGTAGTAGTCCTCATAATGGAAGTAGTAGTCCTCATAATGGATGTAGTAGTCCTCATAATGGATGTAGTAGTCCTTTAATGGATGTAGTAGTCCTCATAATGAAAGTAGTAGTCCTCATAATGGAAGTAGTAGTCCTCATAATGAAAGTAGTAGTCCTCATAATGGAAGTAGTAGTCCTCATAATGGATGTAGTAGTCGTTTAATGGATGTAGTAGTCCTCATAATGAAAGTAGTAGTCCTCATAATGAAAGTAGTAGTCCTCATAATGGATGTAGTAGTCCTCATAATGGAAGTAGTAGTCCTCATAATGGATGTAGTAGTCCTCATAATGGAAGTAGTAGTCCTTTAACAGATGTAGTAGTCCTCATAATGAAAGTAGTAGTCCTCATAATGGAAGTAGTAGTCCTCATAATGGAAGTAGTAGTCCTTTAATGGATGTAGTAGTTCTCATAATGGAAGTAGTAGTCCTCATAATGGATGTAGTAGTCCTTTAATGGATGTAGTAGTCCTCATAATGGAAGTAGTAGTCCTCATAATGGAAGTAGTAGTCCTTTAATGGATGTAGTAGTTCTCATAATGAAAGTAGTAGTCCTCATAATGGAAGTAGTAGTCCTTTAACAGATGTAGTAGTCCTCATAATGGAAGTAGTAGTCCTCATAATGGATGTAGTAGTCTTCATAATGGAAGTAGTAGTCCCTTAATGGATGTAGTAGTCCTCATAATGGAAGTAGTAGTCCTCATAATGGATGTAGTAGTCTTCATAATGGAAGTAGTAGTCCCTTAATGGATGTAGTAGTCCTCATAATGGAAGTAGTAGTCCTCATAATGGAAGTAGTAGTCCTCATAATGGATGTAGTAGTCCTCATAATGGAAGTAGTAGTCCTTTAATGGATGTAGTAGTCCTCATAATGGAAGTAGTAGTCCTTTAATGGATGTAGTAGTCCTCATAATGGAAGTAGTAGTCCTTTAATGGATGTAGTAGTCCTCATAATGGAAGTAGTAGTCCTCATAATGGATGTAGTAGTCCTCATAATGGAAGTAGTAGTCCTTTAATGGATGTAGTAGTCCTCATAATGGAAGTAGTAGTCCTTTAATGGATGTAGTAGTCCTCATAATGAAAGTAGTAGTCCTCATAATGGAAGTAGTAGTCCTCATAATGGATGTAGTAGTCGTTTAATGGATGTAGTAGTCCTCATAATGAAAGTAGTAGTCCTCATAATGAAAGTAGTAGTCCTCATAATGGATGTAGTAGTCCTCATAATGGAAGTAGTAGTCCTCATAATGGAAGTAGTAGTCCTTTAATGGATGTAGTAGTCCTCATAATGGAAGTAGTAGTCCTTTAATGGATGTAGTAGTCCTCATAATGGAAGTAGTAGTCCTTTAATGGATGTAGTAGTCCTCATAATGGAAGTAGTAGTCCTCATAATGGATGTAGTAGTCCTCATAATGGAAGTAGTAGTCCTTTAACAGATGTAGTAGTCCTCATAATGAAAGTAGTAGTCCTCATAATGGAAGTAGTTGTCCTCATAATGAAAGTAGTAGTCCTCATAATGGAAGTAGTAGTCCTCATAATGGATGTAGTAGTCCTTTAATGGATGTAGTAGTCCTCATAATGAAAGTAGTAGTCCTCATAATGGAAGTAGTAGTCCTCATAATGAAAGTAGTAGTCCTCATAATGAAAGTAGTAGTCCTCATAATGGATGTAGTAGTCCTCATAATGGAAGTAGTAGTCCTCATAATGGATGTAGTAGTCCTCATAATGGAAGTAGTAGTCCTTTAACAGATGTAGTAGTCCTCATAATGAAAGTAGTAGTCCTCATAATGGAAGTAGTAGTCCTCATAATGGAAGTAGTAGTCCTTTAATGGATGTAGTAGTTCTCATAATGGAAGTAGTAGTCCTCATAATGGATGTAGTAGTCCTTTAATGGATGTAGTAGTCCTCATAATGGAAGTAGTAGTCCTCATAATGGATGTAGTAGTCATTTAATGGATGTAGTAGTCCTCATAATGGAAGTAGTAGTCCTCATAATGGATGTAGTAGTCCTTTAATGGATGTAGTAGTTCTCATAATGAAAGTAGTAGTCCTCATAATGGAAGTAGTAGTCCTCATAATGGAAGTAGTAGTCCTTTAATGGATGTAGTAGTCCTCATAATGAAAGTAGTAGTCCTCATAATGGAAGTAGTAGTCCTCATAATGAAAGTAGTAGTCCTCATAATGGAAGTAGTAGTCCTCATAATGGATGTAGTAGTCGTTTAATGGATGTAGTAGTCCTCATAATGAAAGTAGTAGTCCTCATAATGAAAGTAGTAGTCCTCATAATGGATGTAGTAGTCCTCATAATGGAAGTAGTAGTCCTCATAATGGATGTAGTAGTCCTCATAATGGAAGTAGTAGTCCTTTAACAGATGTAGTAGTCCTCATAATGAAAGTAGTAGTCCTCATAATGGAAGTAGTAGTCCTCATAATGGAAGTAGTAGTCCTTTAATGGATGTAGTAGTTCTCATAATGGAAGTAGTAGTCCTCATAATGGATGTAGTAGTCCTTTAATGGATGTAGTAGTCCTCATAATGGAAGTAGTAGTCCTCATAATGGAAGTAGTAGTCCTTTAATGGATGTAGTAGTTCTCATAATGAAAGTAGTAGTCCTCATAATGGAAGTAGTAGTCCTTTAACAGATGTAGTAGTCCTCATAATGGAAGTAGTAGTCCTCATAATGGATGTAGTAGTCTTCATAATGGAAGTAGTAGTCCCTTAATGGATGTAGTAGTCCTCATAATGGAAGTAGTAGTCCTCATAATGGATGTAGTAGTCTTCATAATGGAAGTAGTAGTCCCTTAATGGATGTAGTAGTCCTCATAATGGAAGTAGTAGTCCTCATAATGGAAGTAGTAGTCCTCATAATGGATGTAGTAGTCCTCATAATGGAAGTAGTAGTCCTTTAATGGATGTAGTAGTCCTCATAATGGAAGTAGTAGTCCTTTAATGGATGTAGTAGTCCTCATAATGGAAGTAGTAGTCCTTTAATGGATGTAGTAGTCCTCATAATGGAAGTAGTAGTCCTCATAATGGATGTAGTAGTCCTCATAATGGAAGTAGTAGTCCTTTAATGGATGTAGTAGTCCTCATAATGGAAGTAGTAGTCCTTTAATGGATGTAGTAGTCCTCATAATGGAAGTAGTAGTCCTTTAATGGATGTAGTAGTCCTCATAATGGAAGTAGTAGTCCTCATAATGGATGTAGTAGTCCTCATAATGGATGTAGTAGTCCTTTAATGGATGTAGTAGTCCTCATAATGAAAGTAGTAGTCCTCATAATGGAAGTAGTAGTCCTCATAATGAAAGTAGTAGTCCTCATAATGGAAGTAGTAGTCCTCATAATGGATGTAGTAGTCGTTTAATGGATGTAGTAGTCCTCATAATGAAAGTAGTAGTCCTCATAATGAAAGTAGTAGTCCTCATAATGGATGTAGTAGTCCTCATAATGGAAGTAGTAGTCCTCATAATGGAAGTAGTAGTCCTTTAATGGATGTAGTAGTCCTCATAATGGAAGTAGTAGTCCTTTAATGGATGTAGTAGTCCTCATAATGGAAGTAGTAGTCCTTTAATGGATGTAGTAGTCCTCATAATGGAAGTAGTAGTCCTCATAATGGATGTAGTAGTCCTCATAATGGAAGTAGTAGTCCTTTAACAGATGTAGTAGTCCTCATAATGAAAGTAGTAGTCCTCATAATGGAAGTAGTTGTCCTCATAATGAAAGTAGTAGTCCTCATAATGGAAGTAGTAGTCCTCATAATGGATGTAGTAGTCCTTTAATGGATGTAGTAGTCCTCATAATGAAAGTAGTAGTCCTCATAATGGAAGTAGTAGTCCTCATAATGAAAGTAGTAGTCCTCATAATGAAAGTAGTAGTCCTCATAATGGATGTAGTAGTCCTCATAATGGAAGTAGTAGTCCTCATAATGGATGTAGTAGTCCTCATAATGGAAGTAGTAGTCCTTTAACAGATGTAGTAGTCCTCATAATGAAAGTAGTAGTCCTCATAATGGAAGTAGTAGTCCTCATAATGGAAGTAGTAGTCCTTTAATGGATGTAGTAGTTCTCATAATGGAAGTAGTAGTCCTCATAATGGATGTAGTAGTCCTTTAATGGATGTAGTAGTCCTCATAATGGAAGTAGTAGTCCTCATAATGGATGTAGTAGTCATTTAATGGATGTAGTAGTCCTCATAATGGAAGTAGTAGTCCTCATAATGGATGTAGTAGTCCTTTAATGGATGTAGTAGTTCTCATAATGAAAGTAGTAGTCCTCATAATGGAAGTAGTAGTCCTCATAATGGAAGTAGTAGTCCTTTAATGGATGTAGTAGTCCTTTAATGGATGTAGTAGTCCTTTAATGGATGTAGTAGTCCTCATAATGAAAGTAGTAGTCCTCATAATGGAAGTAGTAGTCCTCATAATGAAAGTAGTAGTCCTCATAATGGAAGTAGTAGTCCTCATAATGGATGTAGTAGTCGTTTAATGGATGTAGTAGTCCTCATAATGAAAGTAGTAGTCCTCATAATGAAAGTAGTAGTCCTCATAATGGATGTAGTAGTCCTCATAATGGAAGTAGTAGTCCTCATAATGGAAGTAGTAGTCCTTTAATGGATGTAGTAGTCCTCATAATGGAAGTAGTAGTCCTTTAATGGATGTAGTAGTCCTCATAATGGAAGTAGTAGTCCTTTAATGGATGTAGTAGTCCTCATAATGGAAGTAGTAGTCCTCATAATGGATGTAGTAGTCCTCATAATGGAAGTAGTAGTCCTTTAACAGATGTAGTAGTCCTCATAATGAAAGTAGTAGTCCTCATAATGGAAGTAGTTGTCCTCATAATGAAAGTAGTAGTCCTCATAATGGAAGTAGTAGTCCTCATAATGGATGTAGTAGTCCTTTAATGGATGTAGTAGTCCTCATAATGAAAGTAGTAGTCCTCATAATGGAAGTAGTAGTCCTCATAATGAAAGTAGTAGTCCTCATAATGAAAGTAGTAGTCCTCATAATGGATGTAGTAGTCCTCATAATGGAAGTAGTAGTCCTCATAATGGATGTAGTAGTCCTCATAATGGAAGTAGTAGTCCTTTAACAGATGTAGTAGTCCTCATAATGAAAGTAGTAGTCCTCATAATGGAAGTAGTAGTCCTCATAATGGAAGTAGTAGTCCTTTAATGGATGTAGTAGTTCTCATAATGGAAGTAGTAGTCCTCATAATGGATGTAGTAGTCCTTTAATGGATGTAGTAGTCCTCATAATGGAAGTAGTAGTCCTCATAATGGATGTAGTAGTCATTTAATGGATGTAGTAGTCCTCATAATGGAAGTAGTAGTCCTCATAATGGATGTAGTAGTCCTTTAATGGATGTAGTAGTTCTCATAATGAAAGTAGTAGTCCTCATAATGGAAGTAGTAGTCCTCATAATGGAAGTAGTAGTCCTTTAATGGATGTAGTAGTCCTTTAATGGATGTAGTAGTTCTCATAATGAAAGTAGTAGTCCTCATAATGGAAGTAGTAGTCCTCATAATGGATGTAGTAGTCCTTTAATGGATGTAGTAGTTCTCATAATGGAAGCAGTGGTCCTTGTATGTCTAATAGTAATGGAAGAGTACAGTAGCTGGACGAAGAGGGAATCGAATTCACCACATTTTAGTGTAGCTCGATGACTCTTACACTCCATACCATAAGGTAAATCCCACACTTAAGACATGGTGTGTCTCTGAAATTACAAAGACAATGGCGTACTTGAGACACAGACACACATAATAATCAAACTTTAGTGAAAGTTGTGTGTTGACATCAATCCATCTAATTTCAGCCCTACTTTCAGTCCTACAATTCCTAAAAATGCCTCACCACACATTCCATACACAAATAGTCCTTCTACTGCCGATGTGGACTGTTAGCTGGCTCACACAGTTTAGCTGGCTTAGAAAGTCAACCCACTGGGCAGAGAGAGCCCTTCAGAGTCCTGCTGAGCTCATTTTGAGCTATTTTTCCTGTGTTAGACTCTTTGTGTGTGTGTGTGTGTGTGTGTGTGTGTGTGTGTGTGTGTGTGTGTGTGTGTGTGTGTGTGTGTGTGTGCGAGCGTGCGCGTGCGCATGCATGCGTGTGGGAAAGAGCTTCCCATGGAGTAGTGTGGTCTTATCCTGACCCTTAAAACCGAGTCACTCCCCTCTCCTATTCTCTCCTGTGATGATGACCAAATGCACAACCCCCTCCATTCACTACCTATAAAAAAAACTAAACAATTCATCACCATTAGGCTGTTGTTTTTGTTGTTGTTCTGGATATCTGAAAAGAGTAGGAATCTTTTGGAAGGTGTACATTAATGAAGAAACTATCATGGGTGACAGTAGCTTTATAGAAGGAGCAGAGAGGGAAGTGTAAAAGGAAGTTGCTGAAGAGGAGCAAGCATGTTGGAACCATTACAATTAAGAGGAGGTTGGGGTATATTTTAAGAATATGTATTTCTGAGGGATGAATTCAAAATGCAATTCAAGAGATAGTTATCGTCAATTAAAAATGTTCAAATATTTATTTTTGTTTTCTTGTTGAGGGGGAAGGGCTACATGCAGAATAGTTAGCTATACTTAGTCATGGGGCGGAAGAATCATGTCTTAACCAATTTAGGATGGAAAGAAATGCTATTGCCTGGAAACACAATTTAACGTTTATATTGATTCTTCATACTGAATTGAAATTGAATCGACTGGATCCCAACCCTAGATATTAACATATAGTATCCCCATGAATAGAGCCAGGACAGTAGAGGAAGGTTAAAGCAGCCAACAGTCTAAACCTACAGTGAACCTGAGTAGCTCTGATTTCCTGCTTGGCTTTTTAAAGTCTTGGCGAGACGTCAAGTGGTGAGAAGGAATCCTGTTTATTCCTTTCCAGTTCCCTATTGGTCACCTAGAGGAAACCATCGGATTAAGCAAAGTGTTTTCACGACCAGAGAGAGGAAAACATAGATCTCAGACATTAAATATATGTCAGTCTACATGGGGGTGTATAGCATGTGACACTAAGATGTAGGTGGGTGTGCAATCTGTTTCATTTAGCTTGAAAAGGGAATACGGAATAAATCACTGAAATCAAAAGCACTGTGTAGAGGTGGCCGACCTCCACCTGTGTTTTGTAATGTTGTAATGGTATGTTCCTAGAAGGTACAGTATATACTTGCCTTCACCCAATACTAAATCAGCCATGTTTATGTTTGGTATTACTGTAAGTACAACATACAAATGGAATTCCCTCCTTGTGCTAGTGATGTAGTATGAACCGTGACTTCCTCTCTTTCTGTGAGGGTTTCACACATACACTACCTTGGTTGAGGACACTATCGGGACTCGATGACATATGACATCTTGTACTAACGTCTCGACCTGTTGTCAAATCAATGGACTTTGCATAAATGAACCCAATTTCCATGCAACCAACCCCCTTTCTCAATCCTCCTTCTCATCCTCATTTTTTTATTTATTTTATTTCACCTTTATTTAAAAACTTCTTCAGGCTAGGGTTTATTTTTCTCCACTTCCTGTCTGATTGACGTGCCCAAAGTAAACTGCCTGTTTACAGGGGCGGCAGGGTAGCCTAGTGGTTAGAGCGTTGGACTAGTAACTGAAAGGATGCAAGTTCAAACCCCCGAGCTGACAAGGTACAAATCTGTCGTTCTGCCCCTGAACAGGCAGTTAACCCACTGTTCCTAGGCCGTCATTGTAAATAAGAATTTGTTCAAGCCCAGAAGCCAGGATATGTATATAATTAGTACCATTGAATAGAAAACACTTTGAAGTTTGAGACATTTTTAAATAATGTGGTAAGAATTGATATGGTAAGAGAGCCCATGCTCTTTCAATGGAAACTATGGGTCCTATGCAATTCCAGCTCCCAGATTGCAATTCCTATGGCGTCCACTAGATGTCAACAGTCTTTGTTCAAGGTTTCAGGCTTGTTTCTTCCCAAATGAGGAAGAATTTGGAGTTTTGGTACAGGGAGTCAGAGTTGGAAATCAGTCTGTGCGTGCGCGACGAAGAAGATGCGCACTTGCTAATTTAGCTTTTCTATTAAACATACTTCTTCCGTATGGAATGCTATAGTTTAATTGCATTTTAGGGTACCTGAGGATTCAATAGAAACGCATTTGGACTTGTTTTAACAAAGTTTAGCGGTAGCTTTTTGGATTCCTTTCTCTGCATGTTGAACGAGTGGATTACTCAAAATCAATGGCGCCAACTAAACATACTTTTTGGGATATAAAGAAGGATTTTATATAACAAAACGACCATGCATGTTGTATCTGGGACCCTTGGGTTTGCAAATCAGAGGAAGATTTTCAAAAAGTAAGTGAATATTTAATCGCTATTTTTGATTTTACAAAGCCTGTGCTGGTTGAAAAATATTTGGATCTGGGGCGCCATCCTCAAACAACCGCATGGAATGCTCTCGCTGTAAAGCCGATTGTAAATCAGTCATATGCTGTTAGATGAACAACAATTGAAGCTTTTAACCGATATAAGACACTTGTATGTGCCTAGATGTTTAATATAGATCATTTGTATGATTATTTATTTGATTTGCACGCCCTCCAATTTCACCGGAAGTTGTCGTCAGGTGTCCCGCTGACGGGACGCCTAGCCGTAAGAATAATTTTTTTAGCCAGGTAGGCCAGTTGAGAACAAGTTCTCATTTACAACTGCGACCTGGCCAAGATACAGCAAAGCATTGCGACAAAAACAACAACACAGTATCACCCTCGTCTCTCTCTCTACGTTCACCACAACCTCTCACCTTGACCTCTTCTGGGACGTCATAATGAGTTCTAAAAGCTTCTGGAGGCATGCATCATGACATGTTAAAGTTCAGAGAACGTTGTCAGTAAAGGGCAATTATGGTAGAAAAGTGGAGATTCACACTTTGTTTAGATAGTCTGGATTTTCCATCTGTATTATGCTTTATAGATAGCCATATTATCAACAACCTATCTGTTTACAAGCAACTGCAGGTTATTTGGCTGTCCCAAAAAAAGGTTATCCTATGGGGTCGAAGAACCCTTTAAGGTTCTAGATAGCACCTCTTATTCTAAGAGTGTAAGGTTACGGTTAGGATTAGGTTTAGAATAAGGGTTAGGGTAAGGGTTAAGATCAGGGCTAAGGTTAAGGTAAGGGTTCAGTTTAGGGTTAGGATAAGGCTTAAGGTTAGGGTTAGAGCTAGGGTAAGTAGATAGTTAGTTTAAATATTACTGTGGTTAGTCCGTAAAGCATCTACGGATGGATTATCCAAATAAAGTGTTACCCAGTAGAGAAGTGTACTGTAAACACCAAGCATCAAGCCAAAGTTGAGAGGGCTAAGTAGAGAGAATGGAGGTCTGGAGAGAGAGTGCGGAGATGTGCTACTCTACTCTAACCAACCCTAGGGACAGCCCTATTTCCTCCCATTACCACTAAATGCAGCTGCGAGCCAATATTAGGAAGGTACAGACCGGGGGGAAAACATCCACATCTAGAGTGAGTCCCAAAAGGCACCATATTCCCTATATAGCGCTCTACTTTTGACCAAGGCCCATAAGTCTCTGGTCCAAAGTAGTGCACTTTGTAGGGAATAGGATGCCATATGGCACACACACCTAATGCTGCACTGTTGTGTTTTTTCCTGGTAAAGTGTCTGTACAGTGTTTTATTCAGAAAGCAAAAGTAGCCAATTAAGCTGAACGATGTTGTGAGTGCTTGTATTGACTGTATAACAGGAAGGCTGGGATTGTTGTTCCATTCACAGGATGGCCTGGAAACATGATTTAGTTATTTGGATTTGGATTTGTGATTTAGAGTGATGTGTCAAGGTTTGAGCTATTTTGACAGTAAGTACAAAAGTTGATTACTTGCTTATGGTGTTGCAATATGCCACATGATGGCGTGCCATAGCTCCCGGATGTTCATGACAGCTGGTAGGTCCTCTAGTCTGAGATCAGAGTCTCGGCAGATGTTGTCCACAGAAAGTCACCAGAAAGTGCCAATGATCGCTGTGAAAGAAGACAGAAAATCAATCACGTATATCAACTAATCAATCAATCAATCAATTCAATAGAAATTCATTCACAAGGTAGAGGATGGTGTGTGTGAGCCCACTTGAAGCTACCACTTATAGAGTGCATGGTATACAGCGGCTGAGCTGTATACATGACACATTGCGGAGGCAGTTGCTGTCCATGGTGCTGAAAACTATTCCCTCAGAGCCCTCTCCTCCCCAGTTCAACCAGCCTGACTGGAGAATTCAGACAGACAGCCAGACAGATAACCAGCCAGCCAGCCAGCTAGTCAGATGGACGGATGTCAAGACAGACAAACAGACAGAGTCAGCCGGACAGACAGAAAGCTGGACAGCCAGACAAGCCAGCCAGAGAGAGGAAGTGGTTGTTTGCTAATCAACTTGCTGCCTCTGCCTTAGTCAGGATTAACAGCCATTGTGTTCTGGGTAGAGTGAGAGCCTCAGGGACCAGAGCTGCTACTGAGAACCTCCTCAGTAAGCAGGAAGAGAGTAGCCAACTCCACACACACATTTACTCACGCGATTGCAGACACATTTACAAATACCTGCGAGCAGACACACAGTGTAGACTAATGCCATGTCTGGGCGGAGTGAGGAAATATGCAGAGTTTAGCCCTGTCAGAGTGGTCAGCATTGAATAGATCAGTTCCCAGACCATGACAACAAACCTTTTGGGCCAACATCATTATTGAAATACATTACTCACTCAGAATGGAGCTGTAGCAAAACTGCTGTGCACTTAATTACTGCAAGACTGCATTGCGAGCATCCCAAATGGCTCCCTATTCACTATATGATGCACTCATAGTGGAATAGGGTGCCAATAGAGAAGGGAAAGGGGATACCTAGTAAGTTGCACAACTGAATGCATTTAACCAAAATGTGTCATCCGCATTTAAACCCGACCCGTCTGAATCAGAGTTGTTAAAGGGGGCTGCCTTAATCAACGTCCACGTGAGACTCATCGTTGGTGTTTTACAGTAGGACTGGCATATTTAATCACCTGTTTTTTCAATAGGGCTCTTTCGCAACTATTTGTCTACCCATCAATGTGTTGTGTTGTGCACATCTCTTTCTCCATCTCTCTCTTTTTCACTTTCTTCTGGCTGAGGGTAAATGCCCTGATGCACATGTAGTTGACACACCTTTTCAACCATTTGTGTTTGTGCATGTGTGCATACTCTAATATTTACAGGTAACTGCCAAAATAAAGGAAACTCCAACATAAAGTGTCTTAATAGGACATTGGGCCGCCACAAGCCAGAACAGCTTCAATGAACCTTGGCAAAGATTCTCCAAGTGTCTGGAACTCTATTGGAGGTAAGAGACACCATTCTTCCACATTTAATTTCATAATTTGGTGTTTTGTTGATGATGGTGGGAAACGCCGTCTCGGGCGCCACTCCAGAGTGTTCAATTGAGTTGAGATCTGGTGACTGAGACGGTCATGGCTTATGGGTTATATAATTGTTATGCTCATCATACTATTGGGGGCATTGTCATCCAAGGGGGTCATAGCCAAAATAATGACCTGCCCAGCATTTTTATGCATGACCCTAAGCATGTGTGGAAGCACCTGTTTTCAATATACTCCGCATCCCTCATTTACTCAAGCGTTTCCATTATTTTGGCAGTTACCTGTATGTGCATGTGTGTATGTACCTCATATATGAACGCAGATACATCTTTCTACGTGTGTCATACGTGTGATCTGAGTGGGCATTCTATGTTGGATGTCTAGTTTGTCTGTTTCTGTGTTTGGGCCTGATATGGTTCTCAATCAGAGGCAGGTGTTAGTCATTGTCTCTGATTAGGAACCATATTTAGGTAGCCTGTTTTGTGTTGGGTTTTGTGGGTGGTTGTTTCCTGTCTTTGTGTTTGTTGCACCAGATAGGGTTATTTCGGTTTTGCCACGTTTATTGTTTTGTATTATGTTGAGTTTTCCTATATTAAAAACATGAACTATAACCACACTGCATTTTGATCCGCCTCTCTCTCCCAGGAGGAAAACCGTTACAACGTGTGCACTTGCATGCATGTGCGTCTCTCCCTAGCTAGTGCCAGGAGAACGTGCCAGTCCCATCCCAGTAGTGATCCACTAGTTTCCCTCCCACGCTGACAGTCCAGCACGGCTCCACTGGCGCAGGCCTTGTTAAGACACACTCCCGCTAGAAGATGTCAAGCCCAATTCAAAGCTATCATGCTGTTTCTAAACACAGAGCGCATTCTCCTGGTTGAACTCTGCAGCTACTCTTGTCTCCTAGCATTACCTTCCCTTTTTTGGACATGCAAGCTGTGGGGCAAGCGGCAGCACCCGACACCCCTCTGGTAGAGTGCCTTAGTGGTGGAGGGTAAATGAGTAGATGTATTTTTAGTGTGTATGTTACCGCATATATATTCTATTATGTATTTGGGTTTGTGCATGCATATGTGAGAAATAAGGAGGGGGAGAGATTGAGAGTGAGAGATACCAAAGAGAGAGATACCAGAGAGAGAGAGAGAGAAACACGCCATAGTTACCAGCGCGGTCACGTGAACACAAAATACCATCTTTCTGAAAGGAAACAACAGGGGGCAGCGTACTGTTCCGACACACACCAGGAGGCAAGGATATGTTGGCCATAGAAATAGAATCTATATCTATGATGCTGACAGGCAGGTAGAGTAGGGGCTGGTTGGCCAGTAGTGGGGTGTGCATGAGTACATGTGTGGATGCTTTTGTGCACGCAAAGGGCTACTCTGAGCTAAGACAGTGGATTAAAGCCAAAGCTGCCTTCCCTCTCTCTATCCCACTGAGCATCAGCGCAGCAGGCCGTGCAGTAAGACTGGGTAAGGTGGATTTATCTCATTCGGAAGGTCTGCATTCACATACTTTAGAAGTCTCTCTCGCTCTAGATGAGATAAATGATAGCACCTGCAGCCTTCTGGGAAATTAAATAGATTATTTTCTTAGCTCTGCACTGAACAGATGGCATAGTCACGTTGTGTTTACGGCGTTGTTGTACTCTACGATGCAGTCCAGAGTGGGTGGAAATAAGACTGTAGAAAATACCTTGTTGTTTCAATATATCCTCGACCCTCAACCATGTATACGTTAGTAAACGGAAGTAAACACATCCGAAAAGCAAACCAAACCACCCACTCTGATCTGTGGATTCCAGTCCATATACTTTCAAAGTAAAGACATTAAGTCATGTTTTGATTAGGGTGAACGCCACAGGGGGTTGGTGGCACCTTAATTGCGGCGGTGGTAACGGGCTCGTGGTAATGGCCGGAAGTAGTCGAATGGAATCGCATACATCAAACAACACATGGTTTCCAGGTGTTTGATGCCGTTTCATTTGCTCATTATTACGTGCCGTCCTCCCCTCCGCAGCCTCCTGTGGTTAACGTTACTTCTTTAAGTCTCCTCCGGTTCAAACTGCTGCATGTCAGTGCCCACAGACAGCAGAGTCTGCATAGTGACACCATGTTACCTAATCATAGTTATCCTTCTGCAGCGCCCTAATAATTCCGGCGGTTCAACCCTGTGTGCATACCATCAGACGCATCTGACTTGAGTCCCCCGACGTCACTTGAACTCTCTAGTTCAGTCATCCTTCAGCTGTGGATCCCGAATATAACATTGGTGACAGACATAGGGTACGTGAGAACAATATCTGAATGTGGAAAAGCGCAGAGAAAATGGAAGGCAGAAGGAGTGTGTTGATTAGACTCTGAACCTCAAGGGGAAGAGGTGTGAAATCGCACACACACACACACACACACACAGTTTACCGGAACAGTAAAGATTCAAAGAGGGATAAACCATTATAGAAAAGGAAAGAGAGGAAAAACTAATTGAAATAATGAAAAATGTATGCTTCCCTTATCTAATAGCCTATAGCCGAGCTCTAAAAGGCATTGATAGCATTAGGCCAGACTGTCCAGTGTATGAGCATTGATTTCTCCAGCCAGAGAGAGAGAAAGCAGGCTTTAAAACTCCTCTCATCAGCAGAGAAGATATGAGAGAGGTGATAGCTATGCACAATAGGTGCTAAACATTCACACTTGACAATATGATCGATTCAGTCATTTGGATCCGCTTAACATGAATAGAATTTCACTTTTCCAACTGACATGTTGAACGCTTGTTCACATGCGCATGAATGAGTTCATGTGTGCGAGTGTTCATTTGTGTGTGTTCATGCGTGTGTGGGTTCTTGCGTGCGTATTTGCGGGTACGTGTGTACATTGCTAATGAGTGGAGGGTGTGATTGTCTGTTTGGTGAGGGTTCTCTCTCCTCTACCCTCTTACCTTCATCTTTCGCCCTTTTTTCTTTTGAAGTTTAACCTCAAAGAACGACTTCAAAGGGAACACGTAGCTCTTTATGTGAGGAAAATATCAATAAGGTACTGCCTCCGCCATTATGATTTAATGTGTTGTGTTATTGGATTGCTGTTGTGGTGAAATGTATACTTAGTTTGCTGCAGGGGAGGGAAATCATTACCATTTGATTAGCTCAATCCAAGTGTTTTACTAATACAATCCAGGTTGACATGTACAAGGAATACACATTTGGATTTGCAAGTATTTTTGTGTCCTGCGTGAGTGATCTTGTGTGTGAGTGTACGTGTGTGTGCTCATGCTAATATTAACTATCTGTCTCTCTCTCCTTCACACACAAAAACAACGCTTGTAAAGTATAATAACCTCTGAAAAGTGTCTAGCTATCGATTGGTCCTTGCTACTACTGTATGTTCTATGCTGGTACAGTTGACTGCCAGGTTGCTCTTTCTACTGAGGCATTATATAGTCAGCTGTTCCTGTGGGGGAACATGTCCAATGGAAGTAACTGAAGCACCACGAACTGGAGGAAGTCCATTCAACTCCCTATGCTCTTCCGTCTCAGCCAATCATAAATAAAATTGCCCTCCCAACAGTGGATGATCCGCAATAGCCTCAGAAAAGGTTAACGAATATACACTTGCAGCAAAGATCAAATAAATGACTCTAATTTAGAAATCTTAAAGGGGTTCAAGAAAACACAGTGTACTTAAAGCTACCCTGGTGGATTGGGGGAAGGTACAATAGGTGATAGATTACAAGACACGACACCAAGCCAAACAGAATCCCCAATACTCTCTATTTCAGGTCTTCAGGTATTCTATTGGAGGTGTTGATGAAACGTGACCTGAAAGACTTCTCTTCCAAGAAAAGTACACAGGCTGAAGATTGAAGTCTAGATACAGTAGATGTGTTGCTGAGAATGGCCCATGCCATAGAATTAAATCCCCTAGAATAGACTTCATTGACTTGAATGGGGATGACCATTCTATGGATTTTATTTCTATGGCTTCAACCCTGATGGAACAGACAGTCATTACTCCCATTCAGGGAGAGAAACTCATCTATCTCAGGTAATCTGTTTGGACTTTTGCTCTGCGGATTGATGGGGCACTCACAGTTGACAGAAGTAAAAATGTATTGAAAATCAGACTAGAGTGCATCACTCAAACACTGTAACCCATGGAGACTAGGGGTGCACGATATGCGATTTCGATTTTACTCACGACTTCGATCAAAACATTTGTGTGAATTGTTGGAATCCTAGAAATAAAATTAGTATTCCGATTCTACGGTTGCTGGTGTTTGGAATGACAACGAATGAAGAAGTTATTGTGACAGAGTAGGAACCAAAGTGTTGAACAGAGTTTCCCAGGGGACCCTTATTATATTTGAATTTGACATTCATGGCATTTGAAGAAAAATGCACCATCTTTTGCGATTTTTGGATATTGAATATTGACATTTCGACAAAAATGTGATTAATAGAGCTCGCCAGTCCTAAAAACCGTAAATTAGTTATCTCTGGTTCGTTCAGCCATTCCTATGGGGAAGATGAATGGGGAAACTAATAGGGTGGTGGGATAAATGCAGGAAATAAGCTCTGAGGTTAACACAGGCTCAGGAGATCTTATAAGTTATGTTCTATGAGATAATATCAGTCAGCTAACATGACCTTTATGAGTTATGAAGCCTTTTATGTGCTTTATAGGATTTTTTTTTATTACATAAATGACTAAACATTTTAAGAAAGTGATGCTAGCTGATGAAGATTATCTCATAAAACAATAAGTATAGATCTCCTAAACCTGTGTTTACCATGGACCTTATTTTGGTCATTTATCCAAAAACCTTAGAAAATTCAAATATTTTCCCAACGAACCATGGTGGAGTTGGTGCCTACAAAAAGACCCCATTACTATTGCTCTCTATTGTGGAGCCCAAATGGAGACCCAACTGGGATACACGCCAGACCATATCTTTATGCACCAGAATGACTGCAGAGACAGTCTCTATCTGACCAACAAATCACTCAAATCTAGATGTCATTTTAATCCTTGAACAAGTATTTCATACGCTGCCGATTTTGCAGGTTTTCCTACTTAAAAAGCATGTAGAGGTCTGCAATTTTTATCATAGGTACACTTCAACTGTGAGAGTCGGAATATACAACAAAAATCCAGAAAATCACATTGTATGATGTTTAAGTAATTAATTTGCATTTTATTGCATGATATAAGTATTTGATCACCTACCAACCAGTAAGAATTCCAGCTCTCACAGACCTGTTCTCCACTCATTACCTGTATTAACTGCACCTGTTTGAACTCGTTACCTGTAAAAAAGACACCTGTCCACACACTCAATCAAACAGACTCCAACCTCTCCACAATGGCCAAGACCACAGAGCTGTGTAAGGACATCAGGGTTAAATTGTAGACCTGCACAAGGCTGGGATGGGCTACAGGACAATAGGCAAGCAGCTTGGTGAGAAGGCAACAACTGTTGGCGCAATTATGGAAGAAGTTCAAGATGACGGTCAATCACCCTCAGTCTGGGGCTTCATGCAAGATCTCACCTTGTGGGGCACCAATGATCATGAGGAAGGTGAGGGATTAGCCCAGAACTACACGGCAGGACCTGGTCAATGACCTGAAGAGAGCTGGGACCACAGTCTCTAAGAAAACCATTAGTAACACACTACGCCGTCATGGATTAAAGGTCCCCCTGCCCGTCTGAAGTTTGCCAATGAACATCTGGATGATCCAGAGGAGGAATGGGAGAAGGTCATGTGGTCTGATGAGACAAAAAGAGAGCTTTTTGGTCTAAACTCCTCTCGCCGTGTTTGGAGGAAGCATGGAGGTGGAAACATCATTCTTTGGGGATGCTTTTCTGCAAAGGGGACAGGACGACTGCACCGTATTGAGGGGAGGATGGATGGGGCCATGTATCACGAGATCTTGGCCAAGAACCTCCTTCCCTCAGTAAGAGCATTGAAGATGGGTCGTGGCTGGGTTTCCAGCATGACAACGACCCGAAGCACACAGCCAGGGCAACTAAGGAGTGGCTCCGTAAGAAGCATCTCAAGGTCCTGGAGTGGCCTAGCCAGTCTCCAGACCTGAACCCAATAGAAAATCTTTGGAGGGAGCTGAATGTCCGTATTGCCCAGTGACAGCCCCGAAACCTGAAGGATCTGAAGAAGGTCTGTATGGAGGAGTGGGCCAAAATCCCTGCGGCAGTGTGTGCAAACCTGGTCAAGAACTACAGGAAACGTATGATCTCTGTAATTGCAAACAAAGGTTTCTGTACCAAATATTAAGTTATGCTTTTCTGATGTATCAAATACTTACAGTATGTCATGCAATAAAATGCTAATGAATGACTTAAAAATCATACAATGTGATTTTCTGGATTTTTGTTTTAGATTCCGTCTCTCACAGTTGAAGTGTACCTATGATAAAAATTACAGACCTCTACATTCTTTGTAAGTAGGAAAACCTGCAAAATCGGCAATGTATCAAATACTTGTTCTCCCCACTGTATACCCTGCCAGGATAGGCATATACTGTCGGTTGCAGCGTTGTTGGATTGGCTGTTGGGTTCAGCTAACTTTAAAGGGTTCTTGTTATTAGCCCAACATGTCTAAGTCTATATCAGGCCTCTGAGTAGCTTTGGCTCTTTGTCAACTTGGACTGTACTGGGACCCCTGCCGTCTCCCTTTTCCAGCCTTCAAAGACCAGTCTTCAGAACCCCGGGATGATGAGAACCCTGGAATGTTCAGACACCTGGAACGAGGCACACAGTGAGAGAGACGCTGTGCATCCTGCTGTGGAGAGGGTAAGGTCACATTCATGCCTTGGGTGAGAGAGAGAGACAGGGTGTGTATTGAGCCATCGCCTCAGAGAATGAATATATATGACACATACTTAAGTGCTTTGATAGCTGCTGTGTGGTGAGCATTCTAGTACAAAATGTCTGCTGTGCATCACCCAGGTGGACACTTTACACTTGTTCATAGTCATTCTAATATGAAGTGCTCTGAGTATAAAACCTACACACAAGCAGTGGTGTACAGTACCTAAGTAAACATACTTTAAAGTACTACATAAGTCATTTTTTGGGGTATCTCTACTTTAATTTACAATTTATATTTTTGACAACTTTTACTTTTACTTCACTACATTCCTAAAGAAAATAATGCACTTTTTACTCCATACATTTTCTCTGACACCCAAAAGTACTCGTTACATTCTGAATGCTTAGCAGGACTGGAAAAGGGTCCAATTCACACACATCAAGAGAACATCCCTGGTCGTCCCTACTGCCCCTGATCTGGCAGACTAAACACAAATTCTTAATTTGTAAATGATGTCTGAGTGATGGAGTGTGCCCCTGGCTATCCATAAATAAAAATAAAAACAAGAATAGTGGCAACCTGTTGTCTTAATATAAGGAATTTGAAATGTTTTATACTTTTACTTTGACTTCTACATTTACTTTTGATACTTAAGTATATTTAAAACCAAAATACTTTTAGACTTTTACTCAAGTATAATTTTACTGGGTGACTTTCACTTTTACTTGAGTCATTTTCTATTAAGGTATCTTTACTTTACCTCAAGTATGACATTTTGGTACTTTTTCCACCACTGATCAAGCCATAACCTCAGTGAGTAAATCAACATACTACCAACACACTCCATAACAATTCCAGTAAGGGCATGACTTTATACTTTAGTCCTGTACTTGAGCTTTATCTGCACCTGCAATAACATAGCCATGTAAGCCTCACCACGTTCTCCTTTAAGGTTGTCAGGTTGTTTTCACCTTCTCTAAAGGTCAGAAAATACCTCAGCTTTCCCTGTCACAGAGTGAACTCAATGTGAGAGAAGAGAGAAATAGATAAGAGAGGGAGGGAAGGAGCAAAGGAGAGAGAGAGAGAGAGAGAGAGAGAGAGATGACTCCCATCCATAACCTCAGAGGAACAGATATCCCCATGACTGCCTACTAAGTAGCCATAGCACACATATATCTAGATTAAAAACAAACCACGTTTTAAGTGAGAATAGGCATTGGTCTGAAGCTGAAAAATAAAAAAAAATCACATGCCACAGCAATGCTTATTCCACCCATGCTCTATCAAGATTTTCCAGCACACAGCTTTGACCTACTACAGTAGCTATGTGTCATGCCCAGGGTGTAGTGGAGGAAGAAGTCAGGCTCAGGAAACAGAGAGTTCAGGGTAGCAATACTTTTTATTCACCACACCGGTGAAAACGACGCCAACCCAAACAAATGCCCCAAAACACGGGGAACTAAACAGTCCAAAAAAACACACATACACGGACAACCGTGACTTACAGTCGTGCACAATCGTACACTGAAAATAATCCCGCACACCCATCAGGAGGGCCGGCGGGATAATAAAACCCAACCAACAGAGGTGTAACTAATAAACAGACGGGGGGGGGGGGGATCAGTAGCAGCTAGTAGGCCGGTGACGACGACCGCCGAGCGCCACCCAAACAGGAAGGGGAGCCACCTTCGGTAGGAGTCGTGACACTATGGTGGTACTGTAATTCAAAGTGTGTGTAGGCAAGTGTCTTAGGTGCATGCCTGTATTGCCTTGAACCTTTATTTAGCCAAGAATGTCAGTTGGTAAGTAGGTGTCAAACATAGTAGGTGTCAAACATAACATCAGGTGTGGTATGTTGGACACGGTAGCTCAGATACGTAGATAGAGCCTGTCTGCGCTCCTGATTTCTGTAACTGTTAGCTTACATGCAAACCATTACAGACCACAAAGGGAGGCAGAGCCCAGAGCTGCCCAGTGACACGAGCCTACCGGACGAGCTAAACTACTTCAATGCTCGCTTCGGGGCAAAAAACACTGAATCAGGCATGAGAGCACCAGCCGTACTGGAAGACTGTGTGATCACACTCTCCGCAGCCAATGTGAGTAAGATCTTTAGATGAGTTAACATTCACAAGGATGCAGGGCCAGATGGATTTCCAGGACGTGTACTGCGAGCATGTACTGACCAACTAGCAAGTGTCTTCATTGACATTTTCAACTTCTCCCTGTCCGAGTCTGTAATACCAACATGTTTTAAGCAGACCACCATAGTGCCTGTGCCCAAGAACACTAACATAACCTGCCTAAATGACTACCAACTCGTAGCACTCACATCTGTAGCCATGAAGTGCTTTGATTGGCTGGCCATGGCTCACATCAATGTCATCATCCCAGAAACCCTAGACCCATACTGCCCCAACAGATCCACAGATGATGCCATTTCTATTGCACTCCACACTGCCCTTTCCCACCTGGCCAAAAGGAACACCTATGTGAGAATGCTATTCATTGACAACAGCTCAGCGTTCAACACCATAGTGCCCTCAAAGCTCATCACTAAGCTAAGGACCCTGGGACTAAACACCTCCCTCTGCAACTGGATCCTGGACTTCCTGATGGGCCGTCCCCAGGTGGTAAGGGTAGGTAACAACACATCCACCACGCTGATCCTCAACACAGGGGCCCCTCAGGGGTGCGTGCTCAGCCCCCTCCTGTACTCCCTGTTCACTCATGACTGCATGGCCAGGCACGACTCCAACACCATCATGACATTTGCCGATGACACAACAGCCTGATCACCGACAGCAACGAGACAGCCTATGGGGAGGACATCCTAGACCTGGCCGTGTGGTGCCAGGACAACAACCTCTCACTCAATGTGATCAAGACAAAGGAGATTATTGTGGACTAGAGGAAAAAGAGACCCGAGCATGCTCCCATTCTCATCGACGGGGCTGCAGTGGAGCAGGTTGAAAGCTTCAAGTTCCTTGGTGTCCACATTACCAACAAACTAACATGGTCCGAAGCACACCATGATAGTCGTGAAGTGGGCACTACAAAACCTATTCCCTCTCAGAAGACTGGAAAGATTTGGCATGGGTCCCTCAATCCTCAAAATACAGCTGCAGCATCGAGAGCATCCTGAGTGGTTCCATCACTGCCTGGTATGGCAACTGCTCAGCCTCTGACCACAAGACACTGCGATGGTGGTGCGAATGGCCCAGTACATCACTGGGGCCAAGCTTCCTGACATCCAGGACCTCAATACCAGGCGGTGTCAGAGGAAGGCCCTACAAATTGTGAAAGACTCCAGCCAACCTAGTCATAGACTGTTCTCCCTGCTACCACACGGCAAGCGGTACTGGAGCGCCAAGTCTAGGTCCATCTAGTCAAATGGTACCCATATTATTCACATTTCCCCCCTCCCTCCCCTCTCCACACCACTGCCACTCTCTGTTGTCATCTATGCATAGTCACTTTAATTAACTCTACCTACATGTACATACTACCTCAACTAACCGGTGCCCCTGCACATTGACTATGTACCGGCATATATACTGTATGTACTATCTACCCCCCGTATATTGTTATTTTTTACTGCTGCTCTTCAATTACTTGTTACTTTTATCTCTTATTCTTATCCGTATTCTTTGAAACTGCACTGTCGGTTAGGGGCTCGTAAGTAAGCGTTTCACTGTAAGCTCTACACCTGTTGTATTTAGCGCATGTGACTAATACAATTTGATTTGAAGTTTTCATAGCTAACATTACAATCTTCTGTTGGCTAAGGTTACTTATCTAGCTAAAGTTAATTTGCTATCATTGCAGCCAAGGACGTTTGCTAACTTAGTTGATTAGTGCATATTTCTTTGTGCTCCGATTACACTCAAGTGTCTAGATCAGAAGTTTAGACATGATGACATCAGCCTTATGTGGAAAACGTTACTTGGCAAAATATAGCTTGCTATTGCTCGCTTGTAGGTTCGCTACCAAGCCTACGTTAGCTCTCATCTGACTGGTATAATGTTAAGTTAGCTAGCTAGCTACCTACCTAATCGAAAACAAAACCACATTCATTTGCTATCTACCTTTATTTGCTTGTTAGCTACCTACCTAATCGAAAACAAAACCACATTCATTTGCTATCTACCTTTATTTGCTTGTTAGTTAGCTAGCATTCAGCTGACTGGTGTTACCTTGCTACAGAGGCTAGCTGCTGGACTAAGGTTAGCTATGTAACGTTTGCTACCTAGCTAATCAAAATATCTGTTTGCATTAATTAATTAGCCTCAGCTTGAATACCATCATATACAGTGCCTATGGAAAGTATTCAGACCCCTTGACTTTTTCCATATTTTGTTACGCTACAGCCTTTTTCTAAAATGGATTAAATACAACATTTTCCTCAGCAATCTACACAGGATTACCCATAACAACAAGCGAAAACATCTTTTTAGAATTTTTTGCAAATTTATATATAAATATTTTTTAAATACCTTATTCAAATAAGTAATCAGACCCTTTTCTATGAGACTCAAAATTGAGCTCAGGTGCAACCTGTTTCCATTGATCATTCTTGAGATGTTTCTACAACTTGATTAGAATCCACCAGTGGTAAATGTAATTGACTGCACATGATTTAGAAAGGCACACACCTGTCTATATAAGGTCCCACAGTTGAAGTCAGAGCAAAAACCAAGCAATGATGTTGAAGAAATTGTCCGTAGAGCTCCGAGACAGGATTGTGTCGAGGCACATATTTGGGGAAGGGTACCAAAACATTTCTACAGCATTGAAGGTCCCCAAGAACACAGTGGCCTTCATCATTCTTAAATGGAAGAAGTTTGGAACCACCAAGACTCTTCCTAGAGCTGGCCTCCTTGTCAAACTGAGCAATTGGGGGAGAAGGGCCTTGGTCAGGGAGGTGACCATGAAACCGATGGTCACTCTGAAAGACCTCCAGAGTTACTCTGTGGAAATCAAATAACCTTCCAGAAGGACAACAGTCTCTGCAGCACTCCACCAATCAGGCCCTTTGGTACAATGGCCAGCCACTCCTCAGTAAAAGTCAGGATCGAGGCAAAGATGAACGGAGCAAAGTACAGAGAGATCCTTGAAGGAAACCTAATCCAGAGCGCTCAGGACTTCAGACTGGGGCGAAGGTTCACCTTCCAACAGGACAACAATCCTAAGCACTCAGCCAAGACATGCAAGAATGGCTTCGGGACAAGTCTCTGAATGTCCTTGAGTTGTCCAGCCAGAGCCCAGACTTGAACCCGATCGGAAATCTCTGGAGAGACCTGAAAATAGTTGTGCAGTGATACTCTCCATCCAACCTGACAACGCTTGAGAGGATCTGCAGAGAAGAATGGGAGAATCGCCCCAAATACAGGTGTGCCAAGCTTGTTGCGTCATATGCTAGTAGACGCGAGGCTTTAATCGCTGCCAAAGGTGCTTCAACAAAGTCTGAAGGGTCTGAATACTTATGTAAATGTGATATTTCAGTTTTTTTTTATACATTTGCAAAAAAAAAAAAAAATGTTTATACTTTGTCATTATGGGGCATTGTGTGTAGATTGATGAGAAAAACTAACAATTTATTCAATTTTAGAATAAGGCTGTAACGTAACAAAATTTGGAAAAAGTGAAGGGGTCTGAATACTTTCAGAATGCATTTTATGTAGCGATAGTAATATCACTAGCAAGGGTATAATGGTGATATTAGCCCCACTAGTAGCTACAAAGCACTATTAGCCTTAATGCTAGTATTTATTGTTTTATCCTTGTCATTGGCAGTGTATCTGTAAAGAACACCTGCTAACCAGAGTGGGCAAGCCCTCCCCAGGCTCTAAGTAATTGCCACTGAGAGACTAGTAAATAGCGGCATGCTATACCACCAGCCAGGCCCACCACTGTGTTTTTTGGTCCTTTCATTAGAGCGAGACCAGAGCTAACTTTTTTTTTACCCGTATTTTACCAGGTAAGTTGACTGAGAAAAACGTTCTCATTTACAGCAACGACCTGGAGAATAGTAACAGGGGAGAGGAGGGGGGATGAATGAACTAACTGGAACCTGTGGATTATTAGGTGGCCACGATGATACATTTAGGGGGACGGGGATGGCGAAAGGGGGGTGGGGAGGGTGAATTTGACAGGGGGGACAGAGTGTGGGGAAGGGGGGGGGGGGGGGTTGAGGGGGGAGGAAGTGAAGGGTTTGGATGGTGCTGTGCTGTCACTGATAAGACACACATGGGAGCACACACACACACACACACACACACACACACAAACACACACACACAAACACACACACAAACACACACACACAAACAGACACAGATACACTCACTAAAAGGCTCTGCCACAGTGTAATGGTGGTTGTTAGCCCTGTCCCTGCACTCCTCCCTTAGTGACAAGAGCTACCCATTTAGAGCCAGGGGAGGCGTGTGTGTGTGTGTGTGTGTGTGTGTGTGTGTGTGTGTGTGTGTGTGTGTGTGTGTGTGTGTGTGTGTGTGTGTGTGTGTGTGTGTGTGTGTGTGTGTGTGTTTGGATGTTTGGGTGTTTGCACTCATATGTATTATCTTGTCACAAAGGTGTTTCACTCTGATTATGAAGTGACAGAACATTGAGGAATATACATCATCAGTCACGGGTTATATCAGGAAATGTGTTGATGATGTTGTATCCACAATCACAATACAGACATACTGTACCCCAACCAAAAACCATAGATGAATGGAGCACTCCATGCCATGCTGAAGGCCGGTGCTGCAGCATTCAAATCTGGGAACACTGTTGCGTATAAGGAAAGCAGGTAGGAGCTCTGCAAGTCCATTAGGGATACAAAAAGACAATACACTCAAAACCTGAATCACTATACTACAAATCAGACTTGCGACACGTGGCAAGGATTACAGACTATAAGGGACTACAAAGGAAAATCCAGCTGTGTGGTGACCACCAGATCCTCCCTCTCAGATGAGCTTAATATGTTCTATGCTCACTTTGAGGCAAACAACATCGAGCTATCCAGGAGGGCTCTTCTCGTTCCGGATGACCAAGCGCTTTCGCTTTCCGAGGCTGACGTGAGGAAAACTCTCAGGAGAGTAAATACCCACAAATCCGTCTGCCCATCCCTGGTCACGTCCTCAGAGTATGCTGGCAGGTGTCTTCTTGAACATCTTCAACCTGTCCCTTTCCCAGGCTGTAGTCCCCACTTTCTTCAAGGAGATAATGAAGGTAATGAAGGTGGCGTGCCTAAATGGCTATCGCTCCATCGCACTAATCCCTGACATCATGATGTGCTTCGAGAGGCTGGTCATGACACACATCAAGGCCAGCATGCCAGACACACTGGACCCACTCCAATTTGCTTCATCTATTATATTACCTATTATATTGACAAGATGTTCAAGTATCCTCTCTAACAATAAAAATACATTAAAGATGGAAGGCAGACGTTCTTTTGCCCAATTTTTTGCCACCGCAAAGAAATGTACTTCATGTCCTGAATACAAAGCATTATGTTATCCAACACAACACATCACTGAGTATCACTCTACATATTTTTAAGCATGGGGGTGGCTGCATCATGTTATGGGTATGCTTGTCATCGACAAGGACTAGGGTGTTTTTTTTTGGGATATGTAGAAACTGAATAGAGCTAAGCACAGGCAAAATCCTAGAGGAAAACTTGGTTCTGTCTGCTTTCCACCAAACACTGGGAGACAAATTCAAATTTCAGCAGGAAAATAACCTAAAACACACAGCTAAATATACACTGGAGTTGCTTACCAAGACGACATTACATTTTCCTGAGTGGCCGAGTTACAGTTTTGACTTAAATCCACTTGAGAATCTATGGCAAGACTTGAAAAGACAGTATGTCTAGCAATCATCAAAAACCAACTTGACAGAGCTTGAAGAATTTGTAAAATAATAATATGCTAATATTATACAATCCAGGTGTGCAAAGTGCTTAGAGACTTACCTAGAAAGACTCACAGCTGTAATCGCTGCCAAAGGTGATTCTAACATGTATTTACTCAGCGGGTTGAATACTTATGCTATCAAGATATATTAGTGATTTTTTTTTCAAAGACGAGACATTGAGGATTATAATGTGTCCTCTGCATTTGACCCATCCCCTCTGAATCAGACTGGGTTAACTGCCTTTCTCAGGAGCAGAATGACAGATTTTGACCTTGTCAGCTCGGGGATTCGATCCAGCAACCTTTCAGTTACTGGCCCAATGCGCTAACCACTAGGCTACCTGCCGATTAATACGGCTTTGAAGTCATACAAGCAAACCTAACACCCTTGAGTCCAAATGTGCACATCACCATTCCATATCATGAAACTCATGTCAAGAACAGTGTCCACGTTTATGATCACTATGTTTGATGCACAGCTGCAAGATGACATGGCGTCATACCCTGGGTTGTTCTGAGCCTGTCCACTGCGAAGAAAATGTGCCATCAAAAACGGTTTGAACAGGACATACCACCACAAAGTATTCCGCTATGGTTAGATTCCAAACAACCCCATCTGAAACGGTTCAGATTTCCATTCCATTGAGCTGTATTAATCTATGTATTATCTCTTTCGCATTGTCAAGAGGGAACCTGCAAGTCAGCATTTCACTGTACTGTGTATACCGTGTGTGTCCTGTGCACACATTGTACATAGATTGTTATTTTGTGTTACTGACTGTACGTTTGTTTACGTGTAACCCTGTGTTGTTGTTTTCGTCGCACTGCTTTGCTTTATCGTCACAGTTCTAAATGAGAACTTGTTCCCAACTGGCCTACCTGGTTAAATCACGTTTATTTATAAAGACCTTCTTACATCAGCTTGACTTGATCTTATCCCACCGGAGAGCTATAGAGCCATTGAGCCCTGGGTAAATTAGGAAGCAAAGATCAGTGAGAATGTATAGCACGATAATCCTCTCTGTTGACACACTCCACGGATCACCTGAACTGTGATACCTGTATGTTGCTGTGTATCTGTCTAATGTCTTGGGTTGCACCTGCGTTACCACTCACTTTTCAACAGTGGGCCGGTGTATTCGGTGGCCGATTTCCTGCCCGACTACATTCCAGACGCATGCCAGATCTTATGTCTGGATAGGTATTTAACATATCAGCTAACCACATCATATGACATAGCAATGCCCGACTAGGTCGTTTCACCTCAAAAAAAGCACAAAAAAATATATTTTTTGGGGGGCACCTACCATCTCAGATGGTTCTGAAATCGTTTCAATAGTAACATATACAATTAGCATTCCTGTTCAAATATTATTGGATCCCTGAAAAATGCAGCTAATTGTACACAAATTGGCTATTTTAATCATGGGGGTCCGTGGGTGACCTTTGACTATTTTATTAGATTCCTCGTGTTTTACTCATTGGTAGGAAGTGGTTTGGTCCTAATCAGATGTTGGGTACTATATTTATTGAATATTATCTGAATCCTATAATAAAAAAATGCCAATTTGGGTGCAATCAATTCGCTAACTTTTTCCGAGATGAAATTAAAATTTGAAGAAAATATTGTTTCAGGAATGCCTATTTTACCTGCTACCTGGAACTCTCTTCTCATGGGGCCCAATGTTACGATGAGAAGCAACAGCTTTGGACCCTCCAGGACATAAACTAGAATATTAAATAGAGACTGATGTGACAGGATCCACACCTTGGTTCTCAAACATCTCAAACACCTCCGCCCTGCTTTCAAATTGTATAGCGTGTAACGTGTGTGTGTAGTGGGTAGTGTGTAGTGTGTAGCGTGTAGTGTGAAGTGGGTGTATTACACAATTAAAAACTCCTTGTTGACTGGCTGATCAAACAGTCTCTGTCACACTTCCCTGGAACGCAGAAGCAATACGGCGCTCGCCCGTGTAAGGAAGAAAAACATGAGCGAGAGGGAACGCATCGAACAACAGATAATGCATTTTTAATCGACTGTTTAACATAAAACACGGGATGAAGCTACAACAAAGCACTCATCAAGACCGAAGAGAAGAGTGTGTGTGCACGTCCCCGCGTGTGTGTGTGTATTCATCAAGAAGAAAGAGGAGAGCATCGCAATGGCAGCGAGACACTCACAGTTCACATCTCCTGCAACGGTATTTAAAAGAGATTCATGAAATTATAATCATCACAGCTGTAATCAAAAGCATATTGTACTCAAGACGCCTAAATCCTAGACTCTCTTTCTTTCAGGGCCTGCCAACCAACAACAGCAGCTTTGATAGGCTACTGATACTCCTGGCACTAGAGTTGAATTTGCCTTTAAACGATCACAACTGTGTAGAATTACCATGACTAGCTGGTTGATTGCTTATCCTTATTGGGACCAATATAGAAAATCTACTCTCAGAAACTTAGTCCAGGATTCAATCCAAGGTACATTATAGCGCTGGGCACTATACAGATTACAATGCAACTATACAGATTACAATGCAACTATACAGATTACAATGCAACTATACAGATTACAATGCAACTATACAGATTACAATGCAACTATACAGATTACAATGCAACTATACAGATTACAATCACAGTAAACACTGCGGATGTCAATTCGAGAGTCAATATCTTGCAAAAGTCAAGTGCAATGCACCTGCGGTTGAATCTCGGACTCAGTGTGTAAAGTAATCAACAGCCTGATGTTTTAATTACTAAAATGACCAGTTCTCATGTACTGTATGTTACATGTATTTATGTATGCCATACCGTGGAAATGCCAAGAGAGCAAGGCATTAGGATGCAACAGCATCCTAATGTGTGTGTGTGTGTGTGTGTGTGTGTGTGTGTGTGTGTGTGTGTGTGTGTGTGTGTGTGTTAGCATGGAACATACAGAAGGCATGGTTGTAAAACGAATTAACAATAGAACGACAGATTGTGCAGTGTATGTAGAACTCTGTCATTAAAGTGTGTGTGTGTGTGTGTGTGTGTGTGTGTGGGGGGGGGCGTGTTACCCTGTTGTTTATCACTCTGCGCACAACGCTGTCATTAAAGCATAGGACAAAGCAACTAGCTGAGATGGAGAGAGACAAAGCAATTACCAGGCAATAAGATTCATCATAAGTAGAATGAGAGAGGGAGAGGGAGAGAGAGATGCATTGGCAACAGTAGCAACCACCCATTCACGCCAATAAAGCATTTACTGAAAAATATTTGCGAGAGAGAGAGAAAGAGAGAGAGAAAGAGAGAAAGAGAGAGAGAGAGAGAGAGAAAGAGAAAGAGAGAGAAAGAGAGAAAGAGAGAGAGAAAGGAACAGAGAGAGGAGAATGAAACATTTAAAAAATGTAAGGCGCTGCTATCTGCTCTCGAGGAGGAGGAAGAGGAGGAAGAGGAGGAGGAGGAGGGCAGATTTGATAGGAACCCGTGTCTGTGAGATGTAATGTGGTCTCTTTAATGTGTGTGATGATGGGAAGATTGTTCACAAAGTATATTTGGTGTGTTAGATTTACCTCGGTTAAACTCTGAAAACTTTACTTCATATCGACTTACTTGCCCAGGAACCACTCTATCCTTCAGCGTTCGGGGTTTACAGTATGTGTGGTAATCAATATTAATTGATTATGCCTATGGCAACTGATAAAATCTTACTGATAAATGTTGCTTTTATTTTACTACATACACTACCATTCAAAAGTTTGGGGTCACTTAGAAATGTCCTTGTTTTTGAAAGAAATGCACATTTTTTGTCCATTAAAATAAAATACAGTGATTGTTAATGTTTTAAATTACTATTGTAGCTGGAAACGGGTGATTTTTAATGGTATATCTACATATGCGTACAGAGAGCCATTATCAGCAACCATCATTCCTGTGTTCCAATGGCACGTTGTTAGCTAATCCAAGTTTAGAATTTTAAAAGGCTAATTGATCATTAGAAAACCCTTTTGCAATTATGTTAGCACAGCTGAAAACTGTTGTCTGATTAAAGAAGCAATAAAAGTGTCCTTCTTTAGACTAGTTGAGTATCTGGAGCATCAGCATTTGTGGATTGAGTTACTGGCTCAAAATGGCCAGAAACAAAGACCTTTCTTCTGAAACTCATCAGTCTATTCTTGTTCTGAGAAATGAAGGCTATTCCATGCAAGATATTGCCAAGAAACTGAAGATCTCGTACAACACTGTGTACTACTCCCTTAACAGAACAGTGCAAACTGACTCTAACCAGAATAGAAAGAGGAGTGGGAGGCCCCGGTGCACAGCTGAGCAAGAGAACAAGTACATTAGAGTGTCTAGTTTGAGAAACAGACGTCTCACAAGTCCTCATCTGGCAGTTTAATGAAATAGTACCCGCAAAACACCAGTCTCAACATCAACAGTGAAGAGGCAACTCAGGGATGCTGGCCTTCTAGGCCCAGATAGTCAACTAGTCTAAAGAAAGACAGTTGTATTGCTTCTTTAATCAGGACAACAGTTTTCAGCTGTGCTAACATAATTGCAGACGGGTTTTCTAATGATCATTTAGCCTTTAAAAATGATAAACTTGGATTAGCTAACACAACGTGCCATTGGAACACAGGAGTAATGGTTGTTGATAATGAGCCTCTGTACGCTTATGTAGATATTCCATTAAAAACGATCTGTTTCCAGCTACAATAGTCATTTACAACATTAACAATGTCTCTCACTGTATTTCTGATCAATTTGGTGTTATTTTAATGGGCAAAAAAATAGCATTTCTTTCAAAAACAAGGACATTTCTAAGTGACCCCAAACTTTTGAGCGGTACTGTATATACACCCCAGATTGCAAGGGTTGAATCCAAAATGTTCTAATTTGTGGAAAATAGCAAACAATTTGGGACAGTTACATCTTGGAGATTATGGATGGTCTGGGTTTCAGAATATGGTGTCATTACATGATAAATAAACTAGCATGGCGTACAACGTCACTTGAAGGTACCATGCTAAGCATGCAAGCAGCCTATCCAATGCAGTGAGTTATGTGTAGCATTAGCCTATGGCTGCGTCCCAAATGGCACGCTATTCCCTATATAGTGCACAACTTTTGACGAGGGCCCATTTATAGCTCTGGTCAAAAGTAGTACACTACTGTATGTAGGGAATAGGGTGCCAATTGGGACGTGACCTAAAACTGAGAGCTTCATAGCAGGTTTGAGAACAAAATCAATTTAAGCTTGAAAATGAACCTATAAACTTTCAAAAGTGACTCCCATACCTTTCTCTTCCCTGAAGAAATTAAAATAAGCGCAGGAGAAGAAAAAAATGAAAATGAATAATGAAAAACAAGTTCCTTATCTTTACCGCCCCTGGGAACTAATGTAAAAATGGGAGAGAAGAGGCAGAAGAGAGAGAGAGAGAGAAAGAGAAAGAGAAAGAGAAGGCGGAAGACTGATCAAGGGATGGAGCAAGAGGGAGTGAGAGAGAGACTGAGAAAGAGAGTGGGAGAGAGAGGGAGCGAGAGAGAGACTGTGAAAGATAGAGAGTGGGAGAGAGAGGGAGCGAGAGAGAGAGAGACTGAGAAAGATAGAGAGTGGGAGAGAGAGGGAGCGAGAGAGAGAGAGACTGAGAACGATAGAGAGTGGGAGAGAGAGAGAGAGAGACTGAGAAAGATAGAGAGTGGGAGAGAGAGGGAGCGAGAGAGAGAGAGACTGAGAACGATAGAGAGTGGGAGAGAGAGAGAGACTGAGAAAGATAGAGAGTGGGAGAGAGAGAGAGACTGAGAAAGATAGAGAGTGGGAGAGAGAGAGAGAGACTGAGAAAGATAGAGAGTGGGAGAGAGAGAGACTGAGAAAGATAGAGAGTGGGAGAGAGAGACTGAGAAAGATTGAGAGTGGGAGAGAGAGACTGAGAAAGATAGAGAGTGGGAGAGAGAGGGAGCGAGAGAGAGCGAGAGAGAGAGACTGAGAAAGATAGAGAGTGGGAGAGAGAGAGAGCGAGAGAGAGACTGAGAAAGATAGAGTGCGAGAGAGAGAGCGAGAGAGAGAGAGACTGAGAAAGATAGAGAGTGGGAGAGAGAGGGAGCGAGAGAGAGAGACTGAGAAAGATAGAGAGTGGGAGAGAGAGAGAGCGAGAGAGAGACTGAGAAAGATAGAGTGCGAGAGAGAGAGCGAGAGAGAGAGAGACTGAGAAAGATAGAGAGTGGGAGAGAGAGGGAGCGAGAGAGAGAGACTGAGAAAGATAGAGGGTGGGAGAGAGAGAGAGCGAGAGAGAGACTGAGAAAGAGAGAGTGGGAGAGAGAGAGAGCGAGAGAGAGAGAGACTGAGAAAGATAGAGAGTGGGAGAGAGAGGGAGCGAGAGAGAGCGAGAGAGAGAGACTGAGAAAGATAGAGAGTGGGAGAGAGAGAGAGAGAGAGAGAGAGAGAGAGACTGAGAAAGAGAGAGTGGGAGAGAGAGAGAGCGAGAGAGAGAGAGACTGAGAAAGATAGAGAGTGGGAGAGAGAGGGAGCGAGAGAGAGAGACTGAGAAAGATAGAGGGAGCAAGAGAGGGAGAGACTGAGAAAGATAGAGAGTGGGAGAGAGAGGGAGCGAGAGAGAGACTGAGAAAGATAGAGAGTGGGAGAGAGAGAGAGAGAGAGAGAGAGACTGAGAAATATAGAGAGTGGAAGAGAGAGGGAGCGAGAGAGAGACTGAGAAAGATAGAGAGTGGGAGGGAGAGGGAGCGAGAGAGAGAGAGACTGAGAAAGATAGAGAGTGGGAGAGAGAGGGAGCGAGAGAGAAAGAGATGGGGGGGAAGAGATCAAGAGTATAGGAAACATCTTGTATAAAGTAACACACTATGGTTTGTGTTTCTGAAATGGCATTCAGCCAGCTTGGTAATTTGCTGATTCATAGGGCTTTTGGCAAAACAAGCCACAATACACAAGAGCTCCTCCTTTACATTCAATAGTTATAGAATAATTACACACATATATTCCTTTAGCTTGCAGAACAAGCAAAAAGCTATCCTCTGTGTATACTATACACTGTGAGAAAACATTCACTTCATATTCTCAGCAACTGTCCCTAGAAGTGATTGAAGGTAGACATCTTGGAACAAGTCTTGTCATACAGAAAATGTATATCATGTTATGTGTAAATACCAGAGGAGGCTGGTGGGTGGAGCTATAGGAGGATGGACTCAATGTAATGACTGAAATCGAATAAATGTAACCTATCAAACACATCAAATATATGGAAACCACATGTTTGTCTATTCCATTTATTCCATTAAAGCCATTAGCTCGTCCTCCTACAGCTCCCCACACCAGCCTCCTCTGGAATGTACACACGATAGTATATTTATTCTCTCTATGACAAGACTTATCTAACCAGATTGTTCCAAGATGTCTACCTTCAAATACTAACAATCGAAAAGTGTATATGTGTAAAACAAAAATAATTACAGTGCCTTCGGAATGTATTCAGACCCCTTGACTTTTTCCACATTTTGTTACGTTACAGCCTCATTATAAAATGGATTAAATAAATAAAAATCCTCAGCAATCTACACACAATACACCATAATGACAAAGTAAAAAAGGTTTTTAGAAATGTTTGCAAATGTAGAAACAATTATAAACATTAACATCTTATTTACATAAGTATTCAGACCCTTTGCTATGAGACTCGAAATTGAGCTCAGGTGCATCCTGTTTCCATTGATCATCTTTGAGATGTTTCTACAACTTGATTGGAGTCCACATGTGGTAAATTCAATTGATTGGACATGATTTGGAAAGGCACACACCTGTCTATAAAAGGTTCCACAGATGACAGTGCATGTCCGTAGAGCGCTGAGACAGGAATGTGTCGAGGCACAGATCTGGGGAAGGGTACCAAAACATTTCTGCAGCATTGAAGGTCCCCAAGAACACCATGGCTTCCACCATTCTTAAATGGAAGCAGGGCCTTGGTCTTTGGCCTGAATGCCAAGTGTCACGTCTGGAGGAAACCTGGCACCAGCCAGACCACAGACTTAAACCTCTCTGAAGAGATGCGGAAATAGCTGTGCAACGACGCTTCCCTTCCACCCTGACAGAGCTTGAGAGGATCTGCAGAGCGTCATACCCAAGAAGACTCAAGCTGTAATCGCTTCCAAAGGTGCTTCAACAAATTACTGAGTAAAGAGTCTGAATACTTACTGTATGTAAATTTATATTTCGGGGGGGCGGGGGGGGGGGGGGTCAATACATCCGCAAAAATGTCTAAAAACCAGTTTTTGCTTTGTTATTATTGTGTGTGGATTGATGAGGTTTTTTATTTGTATTTTTTTAGGATAGGGCTGTAACCGAACAAAATGTGAAAAAAGTTAAGGGGTCTGAATACTTTCCAAAGGCACAGTATGTGGTACATTGACTTCTACTACTGAGGAGAACCAGACGTTTAAATCCACTTTCCCAACAACACAACACACTCTGAATAATCAACCAACATCACCGCTGTCAATGGCACTAGTTAGCCAGAGACTTTACTACTTTAGGCCAGGTTTTTAGTGTATAGTTTACATATGTTTGGTCACTTGTACACTATTGATAGACGACCCAATGTTGATCACACTCCTATTCCTTATAGTGCATTACTTTTGACGAGAGCCCAATGGGCCCTGGTTAAAAGTAGTGTACTATTTTAGGGAATAGGGTGCCATTTTGGATGCAAAGAAAATGTTTCCAGCCACTGCCAGTGGTGAGGGCCCCCCGGAGCTGTAGCTCACTGGAATAAAGACACAAACTCCACGGGACTGTCACTCTGAGACCCAAGCCAGCCTTTACTATCCATGCTTCAAAAGCCCCCTGTGCCGGACTGCCGGATCCCTCTCTACCTCCATCAATCACTCTCCTTCTCTCCATCCCTGTATCTCTGCCTCTCTCCCTAGCTCTCAGAGCCCTCTGTATCTCTGCCTCTCTCCCTACCTCTCAGAGCCCTCTGCATCTCTGCCTCTCTCCCAGGCTCTCAGAGCCCTCTGTATCTCTGCCTCTCTCCCAGGCTCTCAGAGCCCTCTGTATCTCTGCCTCTCTCCCAGGCTCTCAGAGCTCTCTGTATCTCTGCCCCTCTCCCAGGCTCTCAGAGCTCTCTGTATCTCTGCCTCTCTCCCAGGCTCTCAGAGCCCTCTGTATCTCTGCCTCTCTCCCAGGCTCTCAGAGCTCTCTGTATCTCTGCCTCTCTCCCAGGCTCTCAGTGCCCTCTGTATAGCTCTCAGAGCCCTCTGTATCTCTCCCTCTGTATCTCTCCCTCGCTCTCAGAGCCCTCTGTATCTCTCCCTAGCTCTCAGAGCACTCTATATCTCTCCCTAGCTCTCAGAGCCCTCTGTATCTCTCCCTAGCTCTCAGAGCCCTCTGTATCTCTCCCTAGCTCTCAGAGCCCTCTGTATCTCTCCCTAGCTCTCAGAGCCCTCTGTATCTCTCCCTAGCTCTCAGAGCCCTCTGTATCTCTCCCTAGCTCTCAGAGCCCTCTGTATCTCTCCCTAGCTCTCAGAGCCCTCTGTATCTCTCCCTAGCTCTCAGAGCCCTCTGTATCTCTCCCTAGCTCTCAGAGCCCTCTGTATCTCTCCCTAGCTCTCAGAGCCCTCTGTATCTCTCCCTAGCTCTCAGAGCCCTCTGTATCTCTCCCTAGCTCTCAGAGCCCTCTATATCTCTCCCTAGCTCTCTAGCTCTCCCTAGCTCTCTCCCTAGCTCTCCCTAGCTCTTTTGACGAGAGCCCAATGGGCCCTGGTTAAAAGTAGTGTACTATTTAGGGAATAGGGTGCCATTTTGGATGCAAAGAAAGTGTTTCCAGCCACTGCCAGTGGTGAGGGCCCCCCGGAGCTGTAGCTCACTGGAATAAAGACACAAACTCCACGGGACTGTCACTCTGAGACCCAAGCCAGCCTTTACTATCCATGCTTCAAAAGCCCCCTGTGCCGGACTGCCGGATCCCACTCTACCTCCATCAATCACTCTCCTTCTCTCCATCCCTGTATCTCTGCCTCTCTCCCTAGCTCTCAGAGCCCTCTGTATATCTGCCTCTCTCCCAGGCTCTCAGAGCCCTCTGTATCTCTGCCTCTCTCCCAGGCTCTCAGAGCCCTCTGTATCTCTGCCTCTCTCCCTACCTCTCAGAGCCCTCTGCATCTCTGCCTCTCTCCCAGGCTCTCAGAGCCCTCTGTATCTCTGCCTCTCTCCCAGGCTCTCAGAGCCCTCTGTATCTCTGCCTCTCTCCCAGGCTCTCAGAGCTCTCTGTATCTCTGCCCCTCTCCCAGGCTCTCAGAGCTCTCTGTATCTCTGCCTCTCTCCCAGGCTCTCAGAGCCCTCTGTATCTCTGCCTCTCTCCCAGGCTCTCAGAGCTCTCTGTATCTCTGCCTCTCTCCCAGGCTCTCAGTGCCCTCTGTATAGCTCTCAGAGCCCTCTGTATCTCTCCCTAGCTCTCAGAGCCCTCTGTATCTCTCCCTCGCTCTCAGAGCCCTCTGTATCTCTCCCTAGCTCTCAGAGCACTCTATATCTCTCCCTAGCTCTCAGAGCCCTCTGTATCTCTCCCTAGCTCTCAGAGCCCTCTGTATCTCTCCCTAGCTCTCAGAGCCCTCTGTATCTCTCCCTAGCTCTCAGAGCCCTCTGTATCTCTCCCTAGCTCTCAGAGCCCTCTGTATCTCTCCCTAGCTCTCAGAGCCCTCTGTATCTCTCCCTAGCTCTCAGAGCCCTCTGTATCTCTCCCTAGCTCTCAGAGCACTCTGTGCTGGATCCCACTCTCCCTCTGTCACTGTCTTTTTCTCTCCCACCCTCCCTGCATCGCTCCATCCATCACAGAGAGAGAAAGACAGCGACAGAGAGAGACAGAGAGTGAGCCCAGCTCCTCCTGGCATGTGAGATTTTACCGTTAAACAATGTGGGAAGAGCTTTGTAACAGAGCCGAGCCACCGACTGCTAACAATACTGGAGCACAGCCAGGACTAAGTTACAGTACCCAAGAAACAGTGCTGTGGCAGAAGAGGAAATGGGGCTGGTGCTACCTAGGGGGCTTCAAACCTGAGCTGCTTGTACCATATAGTATCAGAATAGGAAACGCTGCTGCTAATATTTCAGTGCAGCAAATGGCAGGTTTTTTTCTAATGGATTTCAGTGAGGTTTATAATCCTCACAGCTATAGCTTATTATAATGGACATCCCATGGTTGATTGCTTGAGTGGCAGTTCGTCCCTCAACAATAACATTCCGATGATGGGTGAGGAGACTCCCGTTCCATTTTCTATGGTTCACTGCATAGTCATTGTATCTCAAGGGATTTAAACTGTCGTCACTAGTCTTAGCGTGGCATTTCAAGCACGGCAGGTATAATGTCCACAACTAGTCGCCATTTGCATTTGTCATACTAAGGGTTAAGTGATCGGAACATTTTTTGTGAATTCTACGACCTCAAGACCGGAACTTCTGCTAGACATCATAACAGTATCCGACATACATTACAACTGCAGTAGTAGAAGAATGATGGTAAAATAATGGTACTCTGGTACATCATCAACATTATCCTTCCTGTCCTGTCTGATAGATTCTGGTCTCTAAGCGAATTAGGTCGGACTAAAACCCAGAGACAGACAGACCATTTAGTGGTGGAGCAGAGGCTAGGTGTGCATCCCAACTGGATCCCTATTCCCTTTCTTGTGGACTAGATTTGACCAGAGGCCTTTGGGCACTGGTCAACGTAGTGCACTATATAGAGGATAGGGTGCTATTTCAGACGCAGTGTAGATCTCTGTGAGGAGGAAGACAGATGCTGCCAAACAGCCTGACGTTTTGGCCTGAAACAGCAGATCTGAGGAGATATGGGCTGCGTCTGAAATACCACCAAATGGATCCCTATTCCCTTTCTTGTGGACTCGTATTGACCAGAGGCCTATGGGCACTGGTCAAAGCAGTGCACTGAATATGGAATATGGATATGGTGCGATTTAGGATGCAGACCATGCAAAACAGAGCAGAGCAGACTGCCCTGTATTAATGGCCTCTAGATCTGTTCACCAGCTCCTTAATGTCCCTGCAGAGTACTGATACCAAATGCTGCAGGATGAATCGATGATCCTTTTCCCCCCTATACAAGCTACTGCCTGACACACCGGGTTTAGAAGCAGTCCAGTTTTGACAGGACTGTCCAAGTGTAATTAGATGCATTTCTGCAGGGATTAAAATACACACAGCTTCATTGTAAAAGATGACCTGCCAAATGTTTCCCCGTGCTACATATAATGTGTAAGACCCTTCACTAACCCTTCACTCACAGTGTGTTCCAATCAAACTTTATTTGTCACATGCGCCAAATACAACAGGTGTAGACCTCACGGTGAAAGGCTTACCCACAAGCCCCTAACCAACAACGCAGTTTTAAAAAATACGGATAAGAATAAGAAATAAAGGTAACAGCAGTAAAATAACAATAGCGAGACTACTGTATATACAGGGGGTGCCGGTACATAGTCAATGTGCAGGGGCACCGGTTAGTTGAGGCAATATGTACATGTAGGTAGAGTTATTAAAGTGACTATGCATAGGTGATAACAACAGAGAGTAGCAGCGGTGTGAAAGGGGGCAATGTAAATAGTCTGGGTAGCCATTTGATTAGATGTTCAGGAGTCTTATGGCTTGGGGGTAGAAGCTGTTTAGAAGCATCTTGGACCAACACTTGGCGCTCCAGTACTGCTTGCTGTACGGTAGCAGAGAGAACAGTCTATGACTTGGGTGAATGGAGTCTTTGACAAAGTTTAGGGCCTTCCTCTGACACCGCCTGGTATAGAGGTCCTGGATGGCAGGAAGCTTGGCCCCAGTGATGTACTGGGCCATTATCACTACCCTCTGTAGTGCCTTGTGGTCGGAGGCTGAGTAGTTGCCATACCAGGCAGTGATGCAACCAGTGAGGATTCTCTCGATGCTGCAGCTGTAGAAACTTTTGAGGATCTAAGGACCCATGACACATTTTTTCAGTCTCCTGAGGAGGAATAGGTTTTGTCGACTGTCTTGGTGTGATTGGACCATGTTAGTGATGTGGACACCAAGGAACTTGAAGCTCTCAGCCTGCTCCACTGAAGCCCCGTTGATGATAATGGGAGCGTTCTCTGTCCTCTTTTTCCTCTAGTCCACAATCATCTCCTTTGTCTTGATCATGTTGAGGGAGAGGTTGTTGTCCTGGCACCACACGGCCAGGTCTCTGACCTCCTCCCTATAGCCTGTCTCGTCGTGCGAGGTGATCAGGCCTACCACTGTTGTGTCATCGGCAAACTTCATGATGGTGTTGGAGTCATGCCTGGCTGTGCAGTCATGAGTGAACAGGGAATACAGGAGGGGACTGAGCATGCACCCCTGAGGGACCCCTGTGTTGAGGATCAGCGTGGCAGATGTGTTGTTACCTACCCTTACCACCTGGGGGGTGGCCCGTCAGGAAGTCCAGGATCCAGTTGCAGAGGGAGGTGTTAAGTCCCAGGGTCCTGAGCTTATTGATGAGGTTTGAGGGCACTATGGTGTTGAACACTGAGCTGTAGTCAATGAATAGCATTCTCACATAGGTGTTCCTTTTGGCCAGGTGGGAACGGGCAGTGTGGAGTGCAATAGAGATTGCATCATCTGTGGATCTGTTTGGGCGGTATGCAAATTGGACTGGCTCTAGGGTTTCTGGGATAATGGTGTTGATGTGAGCCATGACCAGCCTTTCAAAGCACTTCATGGCTACAGACATGAGTGCTACAGGTCGGTAGTCATTTAGGCAGGTTAAGTTAGTGTTCTTGGGCACAGGCACTATGGTGGTCTGCTTGAAACATGTTGGTATTACAGACTCGGACAGGGAGAGGTTGAAAATGTCAGTGAAAACACTTGCCAGTTGGTCAGTACATGCTCGCAGTACACGTCCTGGTAATCCCTCTGGCCCTGCGGCCTTGTGAATGTTAACCTGTTTAACTTGTTGTGGCTGCATCCCTTGTTCTCAATTTCCGCCGGAAGACATACCCTAATCTAACTGCCTGTAGCTCAGCCCCAGAGGCAAGGATATGCATATTATTGGTGTCCTTTGAATGGAAACATTGTGAAGTTTGTGGAAATTTTAATTGAATGTAGGATAATATAACACAGTAGATCTGGTGGAAGAAAAGAGAAAGAAAGAGCATACGTTTTCAGTTTTTTTATTGTTGTAGCATCATCTTTCACATGTACTAGAATAGCGACACAGTCAGATAGGATGCTGGAGATACTTTGATGGATAACACAAGAGGGCAACTGTAGTAGGTGTGCAAAGTTTCAGACTGATAACTTCAGGAATGGGTGAGCTAAATTACATTTAGCATGAAGTCACCCAGGTGTCTCACACAAGTTGCCCAAATGTACCCAAGTGGCCGAATTGGTGAAATGACCTATAGCTATATACAACAGTGCAAATAACTATATACAACATATCAAAAAGCAATTCTAACACACAAAAAAGTATATAAAAATGTTTTTTTAAATATTAGAATTAAAAAAAATTTAAAAAACAGGGGTAGACCCTTTGGAAGTCCTCTACACAATATTTTGCTGCCTGTGCCATGTCCCATAGCAGTCTCTTTCTGCTGTAAAGCAGAGGCAAACTGAACAAGTGGTGCAGGTGATGGGGGACTTCATGCGACACAGAACACAACGACGCCTCCATGCTGTGGCCTTTTGGCTCTGATGCACAGTCATGTCTGCAGTAATGAACTGTGGCATGTGAACACCACTGGAGGCAGGAGTAGAGGGGGCAAAGGTAGAGCGGGCAGGGGTAGAGGGGGCAGAATGTGATGCAGTGGACTTTTTGCTATAGCCAGCAAGCTCCCGGATGAGCAGCTCCCTAAAGGCTAGCTGTGAGATGGGGGGCTGTCCACAGCTCTTCGCCATTTCCTTCTGCAGGATGAAGGAATTCACCACAGCAATGTCAATGAAATGGTAAAACAATGTCTTGTACCATTTCTTTGTCTTATGTAGAACATTGTAGTACCTACACCTCCCATGCTCTTGTTGTAGTCCTTGATGGCTGCAGGAATGGGGACATTTTTGGTGGTCCATGCCCCAGTAGCGTCGTTCACACGCCTGACGACGTGATCGCCACTGAAGGACTTGTGGATAGTGGAGCACATCACCACCTCTCTGGTGTCCATCCACTTCACAAACAGCAGGCCATCTTCACGGATCCATCGCATGGTACCCCGCTCAGCCCGCTTAGACATGTCATTTAACTTGGTCTTCGGAAAGCCCACTCTGTTGGTCATAATGGTGCCACAAGCCCACACCTCCAGATTCCTCAGGTCTGCAAACAAGGTAGGGCTTGTTTAAAAGTTGTCCACAAACAGTTTGTAGCCCTTCCCCAGCAGTTGAAAATCCAATAACTCCATTACAGAGTCATAGCTAAGTCCTTTACCAGTTGCACAAGTGTTCTTCCCATCATAGACAAAAAAATTGCATGTGTATGCACACACAGAATCAGCCAAAACAAACAGCTTGTAACCCCACTTTGGTTTGTTACACATGTATTGTTTTAGGCCAATTCTGGCCTTTGAGGCTACCATCCTCTTATCTATGGACAAGTTCTGGGCGGGCTGAAAATGGATCTTGCAGGCCTCAACCATGCTGGGGTAGAGAGGTTTGACTTTGCAGAGCCTGTCAAACCTTGCGGTGCCTCTCCTACTATCATTCTCCTCATCAACTTCTGAGTCACTGATGCGAAGCGCCCGTGAGATATTTAAAAACCTTGTAGAGGACATGCCAGTGGGGGGGAAAGGCAGTTGATAGAGTGGGGATGTTTTCCAGTAATCCTTTAGGTAGCAGAAAAGGTCTGACATGGAAATGGGCTTCCATGCCTCTTTCTTTCCTGCTTGCTTCCTAGCCTCATACTTGTTAGTTTTACACACCAGGGAATCAACAACTGCCGGGGTGAAAAACAATTGAAAAAGTTGCATGGGCTGTATTTTGATGTCATGTCGAGATGAGGTCTTGGTGGCCTTTTTGGTCTGAATATTGTAGGATGTGGCTCCACATCCTCCTCCAGGACAGAGTGCCATTGCCCCTCTACCCCTCTGCCAGCAGGTTCCACACTTCCCTTCCTCCGCCTCTTTGTTACTGTCTTCACACATCTAGATGGCCGGGCGGGGGTAGGTGTGGAGCCGGAGGCAGCAGGAGTCCGGCTGGATGAACCCGCTTCAGTGGGGGATGGGCACCTTGGCAACGGGGGCTCCCAGTCGGAGTCGCTATCACTGTGAAAGAAATCATTTAAAAAATATATTTGTATTGTGTGAGCCTTTTATCATCACATAAAATAAACAGATATGTATTGTATAGAGCAGAGGGAACAGTCACTAAGGTGAAGTGCTGTTCCATTCAACTCCGGCCATTGTTGTGGGCCTGCCCTCCCCCCAACAGCACCCAATGGCTATTTCATATGGAAATGGGGAGGAGTAGCAGGCGCAGTGGCCATGTGTGTGTTTGATGTTCCACTCCATTCCATTTGAATAAAAAAATGGAAAATATATATATCAGACATGGAATATATATATATATATATATATATATATATATATATATATATATATATATATATATATATATATATATATATATATATATATATATATATATATATATATTACATACATACAAACACACACTATGTATAGCCAATGTGTACTTTACACATTTTATCACACATTTCATTGCAAATTGCACAAAAAAAAAATAAATAATAATATTTTTTCAAAAAATATATATATATAATATTTATATTTCAAACAACGGCATTAGCACTTACCAGTCCAGAAGTACGTCCTGTCCTTGCAGAAACAGCTCCTCAATGTTTGAATCATAACTGTGTTCACTCAAAGATTCCACAAACAAAAAATCTGTCTCACTTTCTTGATCAATCTCTTCTATAATCTGGTGCAAATCTGTATACTTAGACTTGGACTTCGCTTTTCCTGATTTATTCGCCATGATGTCTTCAATGAAATCGTTGAAAAAACACTTTCCAAAATACTGCTTCCAAAATACTACTTTCCAAAACACTGCTGTGCGGAACAAGCGTGACTGCAACTAGTCTGATGGTCAATGGTGAGAATGAAGTTCGTTACTCGTGCGTTTACAAACAAGGGATGGTGGTCCAAACCATAACCATCACATACTGGCGTTTACCTCAGCTCATTGGCTATCTAACCAGCTAGATTTCAAGAAGATCAGGCAGAAATACAGTCAATCAACGAAACTTTGCTAATATTATTGGTGCACAATGAGGTCATTGCTCGTTGTCTTCAAATCAGTTCACTTCGGTCAATACTCCCCGCAAAAAAAATAATCAATTTTGGCTGTGTTGCAAACATCCAGAGGATTGCAATGAAACCAACTACGACTAGATAAACGATTGTTTAGTGTGTGTAATTACGTCGAATACTCTGTCAAAAGTTGATAGAGATGGAATTGACGACACAAAATGTTTTGTTTTAGGCTATAAAAATGGATTTTATCAAAGAAAACGGCACTTCATTTGATCACTGGGACCCTCAGGATGAGAAATAAGAGCAAGATATCAGAATGTGAGTCATAATTTTACCTTCAGATGTGAATGTGTCAAAACTGTCATGGCGGAAAATGTTTGTTGTTGTTGATCGCTCTTCTCAAACAAAAGCATGGCATTTGTTCTCTGTAATAGCTATTTTAAATTGAAAAAACGTAGTTTGATTACCAAGATTCTAATCTTTTGAAGGATGTAAGACACTTGCATTTTCAAGAATGTTTCATGTTACAACGTTGTATTTTTACTTAGTCACTCTGAAATTTCCCTGGATGTTGATCCCGGTAAGGGGATCGCAGCCATAAAAGGTTAAAGTTCTTACTCACATCAGCTGTGGTGAGCGGGATCACACAGTCTTCTGGAACAGCTGGTGCTCTCATGCATGTTTCAGTGTTATTTGCCTGAAGCGAGCAGTAGTTTAGAAGTAGTTTAGCTCGTCTGCTAGGCTCATGTCACTGGGCAGCTCTCGGCTGTGCTTCCCTTTGTAGTCTGTAATGGTTTGCAAGCCCTGCCACATCCGATGGTCGTCAGAGCCGGTGTAGTACAATTCGATATTAGTCCTGTATTGACACTTTGCCTGTTTGATGGTTCGTCGGAGGGCATAGCTGGATTTCTTATAAGCTTCCGGGTTAGAGTCCCGCTCCTTGAAAGCGGTAACTCTTGCCTTTAGCTCAGTGCGGATGCTGCCTGTAATCCATGGCTTCTGGTTGGGGTATGTACATACGGTCTCTGTGGAGACGACGTCATCGATGCACTTATTGATGAAACCAACAACAGATGTGGTGTACTCCTCAATGCCATTGGAGGAATCACGGAACATATTCCAGTCTGTGTTAGCAAAACTGTCCTGTAGCTTAGCATCTGCTTCTTCTGAAAAACGTTTTTATTGATCTAGTCACTGGTGCTTCCTGCTTTAATTTTTGCTTGTAAGCAGGAATCAGGAGGATATAATTATGGTCAGATTTTCCAAATGGAGGGTGAGGGAGAGCAATGTATGTATCTCTGTGTGTGGAGTAAAGGTGGTCCAGAGTTTTTTCCCTCTGGTTGCACATTTAACCTGTCTACGATACTGGTTCCCAATTGGTTCCCAACCCTCCCACGTTCAGCTGAAACGGTGGCGCATGGAACGCAAAAATATTCTTAAAAATATTTAACCTCCACACATTAACAAGTCCAATAGCTCAAATGAAAGATAAACACCTTGTTCATCTTGCCAGCAAGTCAGATTTCTAAAATGTTTTACGGCGAAAACATAGCACATATATATGTAAAACCACCACCAGACACAGCTCATTTCAATAGCCAAAACATGCAATCAACAAACGCAGGATTAAAAAATAAATCGCTCACTAACCTTTTGAAAATCTTCATCAGATGACAGTAATATGACATATTACACAGTACATATTTTTTTTTTTCAATAATATGCCATTTATATCCATAAATGTCCATTTACAGTGAGTTCACCTTCAGAAATTACTCAAAAATGCCCGCAGGAAATCTATGTAGCGCGGCAAGATAACGTAAATAGACATCATAAACTTTGACTAAATATACATGTTCTACATATAGTTAGAAAGATACACTGCTTCTTTATGTAACCGCTGTGTTAGATTTATTTTTAACGTTACAGAAATCGCACACTATTCCATATGCTGAGACAGCGCTCAGTTCCAAGCTACATTTCCACGTAATGTTGGAGTCAACAGAAACACAGATTTAAGCATAAATATTCCCTTACCTTCGATGGTCTTCGTTCAGAATGTTCTGGAAGGCTTCATACTTACCCAATACATCGTTTGGTTTCAAGTCTTGCGTCTTTGTATTAGCTACTGCTAATAACATCAGCTGAAATGCACCCAAAACGTCCTCTGGTCCGGAAAAGTTGCGCATCAAAACTTCAAAATTACACATTATATGTCGACTAAACAGGTCAAACTAAGTGCAGAAGCAAGCTTTATGATGTTTTAGACACGCAAAACAAACTTCAATTCAATCGGCCATCGTCTGCCCTTCTCTTCAGTGCTGGAACAAAGGAATGGCTGGGACCAATTCGCGCCCATACGCACAGCCTATTCTCTCGTGGCACGCACTAATTTCACTCCCATAGGGTCAATTCTCGCGGGATTTGAACGATTCAAAGCTCTAATGAAAGAGGACATCTAGCGGAAGAGATAGAAAGTGTCCAGAATCATAGCTGGTTGGGAAGGGTGGGGGCCATGACGTCAAAGTTGCTCCAACTTTCATGGCCACAAAAACTAGTTTGGAAGAATGCCTGCCCTGTGAGTTCTGCTATACTTACAGACATAATTCCAACGGTTTTAGAATCTTTAGAGTGTTTTTTATCCAATAATAATTTTTATTTGCATATATTAGCAATTTTTGACAGATTTTTTTTCCAGTTTACTAGGGGTACCCAATCTCTCCAAAGGGGGCGTATGTCTGCCATATCCTTAACAGGTTTTTAACATGCTGATAGAAATTTGGTAAAACAGATTTAAATTTCCCTGCATTAAAGTCCCTGGTTTCTAGGAGTGCCGCCTCTAGGTGAATGTTTCATTGTTTGCTTATGGCGGAATACAGCTCATTTAAAGCTGTCTAAGTGCCTCAGTCTGTCTGTGCCTCAGCCTCAGTCTGTGGTGGTATGTAAACAGCTACAAAAAATACAGATAGTGTGATAGCGTGGTAGATAGTGTGACAGCTTATATTGAGAAACTTAGGCGAACTTCTTTAGATATCTGTGCACCAACTGTTATTTACAAAACACATAGTCCGCCACCCCTCGTCTTACCAGATGTTGCTGTTCTATCCTGCTGGTACAGCATATATCGTATATAATCTCAGAAAGAAGAAAAAAAACGTCCTCACTGTCAAAAGCATTTATTTTCAGCAAACTTAACATGTGTAAACACTTGTATGAACTTAACAAGATTCAACAACTGAGACATAAACTGAACAAGTTCCACAGACAGCCCTCACCCTCCAATCCAGCAGGTCCCAGACGTGCTCAATGAGATTAGGATCCGGGCTCTTCGCTGGCCATGGCAGAACACTGACATTTCTGTTTTGCAGGAAATCACGTACAGAACGAGTAGTATGGCTGGTGGCATTGAGATGCTGGAGGGTCATGTCAGGATGAGCCTGCAGGAAGGGTACCACATGAGGGAGGAGGATGTCTTCACTGTAACGCACAGCGTTGAGATTGCCTGCAATGACAACAAGCTCAGTCTGATGATGCTGTGACACACTACCCCAGACCATGACGGACCCTCCACCTCCAAATCTATCCCACTCCAAAGTACAGGCCTCTGTGAAATGCTCATTTCTTCGACAATAAACGCAAATCCGACCAACACCCCTGCTGAGACAAAACTGTGACTCGTCAGTGACGACCTCTTTTTGCCAGTCCAGTCTGGTCCAGCGATGATGGGTTTGTACCCATTGGCGACGTTGTTGCCGGTGATGTCTTTTTTTATTTCACCTTTATTTAACCCTGGTAGGCTAGTTGAGAACAAGTTCTCATTTGCAACTGTGACCTGGCCAAGATAAAGCAAAGCAGTTCGACACATACAACAACAGAGCTACACATGGAATAAACAAACATACAATCAATATTACAGTAGAAAAAATCTATATACAGCATGTGCAAATGAGGTAGGATAAGAGAGGTAAGGCAATAAATAGGACATGGTGGCAAAGTAATTACAATATAGCAATTAAACACTGGAATGGTACGATGTGCAGAAGATGACTGTGCAAGTAGAGATACTGGGGTGCAAAGGAGCAAGATAAATAAATAATACAGTATGGGGATGAGGTACATTGGATGGGCTATTTACAGATGAGCTATGTACAGGTGCAGTGATCTGTGAGCTGCTCTGACAGCTGGTGCTTAAAGCTAGTGAGTGAGGTAAAAGTCTCCAGCTTCAGAGATTTTTGCAGTTCGTTCCAGTCATTGGCAGCAGAGAACTGGAAGGAGAGGCGGCCAAAGGAAGAATTGGCTTTGGAGGGTGGGATATACCTGCTGCAGCGTGTGCTACGGGTGGGTGCTGCAATGGTGACCATAGCATACAGGCCGCAGTGGTGGGACCTGCATACAGGTCACAGTGGTGGGTAGTATATGGGGCTTTGGTGACAAAACGGCTGGCACTGTGATAGACTGCATCCAATTTGCTGAGTAGAGTGTTGAAAGCTATTTTGTAAATGACATTGAGGGTCGAGGATCGGTAGGATGGTCAGTTTTACGAGGGTATGTTTGGCAGCATGAGTAAAGAATGCTATGTTTCGAAATAGGAAGCTGATTCTAGATTTAATTTTGGATTGGAGATCCCTAATGTGAGTCTGGAAGGAGAGTTTACAGTCTAACCAGACACCTAGGTATTTATAGTTGTCCAGATATTCTAAGACAGAACCGTACAGAGTAGTGATGCTAGACGGGCTGGCAGGTGCGGGCAGCGATCGGTTGAAGAAGTCTGGTGAGGACCTGCCTTACAACAGGCCTACAAGCCCTCAGTTCAGCCTCTCTCAGCCTATTGTGGACAGTCTGAGCACTGATAGAGGGATTGTGCTTTCCTGGTGTAACTCGGGAAGTTGTTGTTGCCATCCTGTACCTGTCCCGCAGGTGTGATGTTCGGATGTACCAATCCTGTGCAGGTGTTGTTACACGTGGTCTGCTGCTGCGAGGATGATCAGCTGTCCGTCATGTCTCCCTGTAGCGCTGTCTTAGGCGTCTCACAGTACGGACATTTTAATGTATTGCCCTGGCCACATCTGCAGTCCTCATTCCTCCTCGCAGCATGCCTAAGGCATGTTCACGCACATGAGCAGGGACCCTGGGCATCTTTCTTTTGGTGTTTTTCAGAGTCAGTAGAAAGGCCTCTTTAGTATCCTAAGTTTTCATAACTGTGACCTTGATTGCCTATTTTCTGCAAGCTGTTAGTGTCTTAAAGACCGTTCCACAGATGCATGTTCATTAATTATTTATGGTTCATTGAACAAGCATGGGAAACAGTGTTTAAACCCTTTACAATGAAGATCTGTGAAGTCATTTGGATTTCTATGAATTATCTTTGAAAGACAGGGTGCCGAAAAGGGGACGTTTCTTTTTTTGCTGAGTTTATGTTGATAATCTAGTCGTTCAGCCACGACTCCATGAAACATAAGATATTACAGTTTTGAATGTCCCGTTGGTAGTTTAATATTACGCGTAGGTCATTGATTTTATTGTCCAAAGATTGCACGTTTGCTAGTAGAATGGAAGGAAGTGGGGGTTTATTCAATCGCCTATAAATTTTCAGAAGGTAGCCGCCCGCCCACCCTCTGGCCCCTTTTCTCCACCTCCTCTTCATGCTAATCACGGGGATCTGGTACTGTTCCCGAGAAAGCAGTATGTCATTCACGTCGGGCTCGTCAGACTTGTTAAAGGAAAAAAGGATTCTGTCAGTCCGTGGTGAGTAATCTCAGTCCTGATGTCCAGAAGTTATTTTCATTAGGTACAAAATAAGTTAAAAAATAAGATACAAACAAACGCAAAAAAATGAACAAAAAAACACAATCGGTTGGAGACACTTAAAACGTCAGCCTTCTTCTCCTGCGCCATTTTAGAGTGATATGCATAGGAAAGTGATTCCTCACTATTGTTTCTGTTCTGCCTCTCTCTCTATTCCTCTCTCTCTAGTCCTCTCTTTCTATTCCTCTCTCTATTCCCCTCTCTCTCTATCTCTCTGCCTCCACTCTCTCTATTCCTCTCTCTCCCGCCCCCCCTCTCTCTGTCTATCTCTCTCTATTCCTCTCTCTCCCGCCCCCTCTCTCTGTCTATCTCTCTCTCTATTCTTCTCTCTCTGATCCCAGTCTCTCTGTCTATCTCTCTCTATTCCCCTCTCTCTTACCCCCCAGTCTCTCTGTCTATCTCTCTCTATTCTTCTCTCTCTGATCCCACTCTCTCTGTCTATCTCTCTCTCTATTCCTCTCTCTCTGACCCCCCACTCTCTCTATCTATCTCTCTCTATTCCTCTCTCTCTCTGACCCCCCTCTCCCTGTCTATTTCTCTCTCTATCGCTCTCTGATCCCACTCTTTCTGTCTATCTCTCACTATTCCTCTCTCTCTGACCCCCCACTCTCTCGATCTATCTCTCTCTATTCCTCTCTCTCTATAACCCCCTCTCTCTGTCTATTTCTCTCTCTCTATCTCTCTCTGCCCCCCCTGTGCCTCTCGCTATATATTATTCTCTCTCTTTTCCTTTCTGCCCCTACTCCCTCTATTCCTTTCTCTGCCCCCAGTCTCTCTATGTGTCTCTCTGTATTCCTCTCTCTCTCTGCCTCCTGTCTCCCCATCCCCTTCGCTCTGCCTCCACCCTCTCTATTCTTCTCTGAATTCAATTTCAATTCAATTTAAGGGGCTTTATTGGCAAGGGAAACATATGTTTACAATGCCAAAGCAAGTGAAATAGAAAATAAACAAAAGTGAGATAAACAATAAAACATTAACAGTAAACATTACACTCATAAAGTTCCAAAAGAATAAAGACATTTCAAATGTCATATTATGTCTATGTATACAGTGTTCTCTCTGCCCTCCCTCCCCTCTCTCTGCCCCCACTCTCTCTGCCCCAGATGCAGACAAAGTCGAATTAACAATGGCTTAATAATCCAACAGGGGCAGGCGATAGACAGGTCAAGTCAGGCAGGGGTCAGCAAACCAGAGGTGGGGCAACGGTCCCGGACGGCAGGCAGGCTCAGGGTCAGGATAGGCAGAGGTCAAAAATCCAGCGGTAGGGCAAAGGTACAGTTCAGCAGGCTCAGGTTCAGGGGCAGGCAGGCGGGCTCAGACTCAGGACAGGCAATGGTCAAACCAGGATGGGCGAGAAAAAGGGAGACTGGGAAAGCAGGAGCTGAGACACAAAAATGCTGGTTGACTTGACAAACAAGACGAACTGGCAACAGACAAACAGAGAATACAGGTATAAATACACAGGGGACAATGGGGAAGATGGGCGACACCTGGAGGGGGTTGGAGACAATCACAAAGACAGGTGAAACAGGTCAGGGTGTGACACTGCCACACTCTCTCTTCTCCCTCTCTCTGCCCCCACTCTCTCTGTCCCTCTCTTCTCATTCTACTTTTATATCTCTCTCGCTGCCTCCCCCTTCACTCTACTCCATAATCCTCTATGTCAATACATTTTTCCTCCATTTCACTCCTTTCACTAATCTTCTCTTTTTCTCTCTCCAGATTTCTCGTTCCTCTAACACTCTCCATCTCTTCCCTCCCCCAGGACATATTGTATGTCAACGACCTGATTGGTTTACTGGTGTGCATTTCCCTTCCAGGCCACCGGGACTGAGACTGTTAACTCTGTTCCCTCTCCACCCATGAGCTATTTTCAGGTGGCCGCCCCTCCCCTCAACCTCTGGGGAAAACATGGCCCTTAGCTCCTGCCTAAGTTCAATGGTCTCCTATATCTGAAGCCAGAGCCATCCCTAATGCTAGCTCCATCCCCATCCCTAATGCTAGCTCCATCCCCATCCCTAATGCTAGCTCCATCCCCATCCCTAATGCTAGCTCCATCCCCATCCCTATTACTAGCTCCATCCCCCATCCCTAATGCTAGCTCCATCCCCATCCCTATTACTAGCTCCATCCCCCATCCCTAATACTAGCTCCATCCCCATCCCTAATGCTAGCTCCATCCCAATCCCTAATGCTAGCTCCATCCCCATCCCTAATGCTAGCTCCATCCCCATCCCTAATGCTAGCTCCATCCCCATCCCTATTACTAGTTCCATCCCTAATGCTAGCTCCATCCCCATCCCTAATGCTAGCTCCATCCCTAATGCTAGCTCCATCCCCATCCCTAGTGCTAGCTCCTTCCCCATCCCTAGTGCTAGCTCTTTCCCCATCCCTAGTACTAGCTCCATCCCCATCCCTAGTGCTAGCTCCTTCCCCATCCCTAGTACTAGCTCCATCCCCATCCCTAGCCCTATTCCTAACCCTGTTTCAAGCTTTACACCAGTTCCAGCTCCAGTCCTATCCACAGCCCCATACCCAGACACCAAACCTAGTCTCCCAGTGCCCTCCATTTCACCACCCAGCCGTGAGTTTGTTTCATCTCTGGGGCAGCTAGAGGACAGCCTCAGTCTGGAGTTTTGCCTCCTCAAGATGGCTGGTGTCAGGACAGGAGAGTCCGTGAAGACAAAGCACTGTGTATGTAAGGCATGCTCACGGAGCCTCCACCAGAACCTCTGCACATTAATCACTACTCTACACAATACAACAGTCAGCCCAAGCAACAACACTACACACACACACACACACACACACACACACACACACACACACACACACTGTGCACATGCACACCACCTCCAAAAGACAGGCAGTGTAACACACATTCTTGCACATGCATATAAGCACGAACACGCACAGACACACACCCACTGACATAAACAGACACGCAGACACACACACACGCATACACACACACATGCACACACACTCTCTCTCTCTCTCTAACTCTCTCTCTCTCTCACGCACACGCACACGCACACACACATACTGTGAACACACACACACAACCTTCAAAAGACAGGTAGTGTAACACACACACAGACACACACACCCACTGACAAACACAGACACGCAGACACACAAAGACACACATACACACACACATGCACACACACAAACAGAGACACACACACAGACACACACACACACGCAGACACACACACACACACGCAGACACACACATACACACACACACAGACACACACACACACATGCACACACACAAACACAGACAGACACACACACACACACACACATGCACACAGACACACACACACACACACAAACACACACACGCACACACAGCTCCACTCACTAATTGTGACTAATTGCGTTCCATTTTTTGTCTTTGAAGAAACAGAAGGAAATTGTAATGTATTATATGGTATGGCCCTGAGTCATCTGCATTTGTAATACGGAAGGAAGGTGCAGTTGTAATTGCTAGTCTAGAGACAGGAAAACACATCCCTGAGTTGGGCGAGGTGCATTTTATTTTACTGTCAATACTTTGGTTATTATTAAACATATTACATCTGAGCTACAGATTGTGCTGCTGCTATCTTGTTGTCCTTTAAAGGTGGTGCTGTTTGCGTCGTGTCGTGTGGCGGGATGGGGCATCTTAAAGCTAACGGTATGTGATGGCCAGCTGTTCACATATGCTAATGTACCTGCTGTAGCCATCTGTTTTGTTTTGCCAGGTTAAATATTCTCACTTTATCTGTGGTTTTACAAATAATCTATATTGATTATTAATGTGTCTTTAGTGTAAGGTCGTATCTAGTTGTATGAGGGTGAGGAGAGTGAGGAGGTCAAACAACCACAGGAGTCTTACTGGTGAATAAGGGTGCTGGACACTGACCTAAGGTCAGATGTGTGTTTTCTCGCCTAATGTTTATGGATTTTGGGATGACAAGGTGATCCTAGGTCTGTCATATTTTACTGTATCTAGGCAACTGAAGGAGAGTCTATAGCGTACTGTGAGGTCACAGGGAGGTCAAACAGCCACAGGAGTCTGATTGGTGAATAGGGGTATACAGTAGACACTTATTGAACATCAGTTTTGTATTCCTTCCGCTAATGGTTTTGGATTGAATTTTGTGCTTGCAAGCTGATCCTAGATCTGCTATATTGAATCTGGGCATCTCTTTGGGACTGAAGAGGTCATACAAGATAAGATCATGTCTTTATTGTAACCTTGGGAACATCGTGGTTGAGGCTCTGTGCACACATGAAACACATAGTCAAGGATATACAGACAACAGGTAAAAAAGTAGTTAATGAGTGATCACTGATCATCTGTACACTCTGTCAACTACTTGTGGTTTTTGATGTTCAGGAGCATTACTGCGACTTGGACAAAGGAATGTTTGGCTCGATTCCTTTTGTGCCCTGGTGCCCGGTAACGTTGCCCCGAGGGGAGTAGCTGCTGGTAAAGAGGATGTTTGAGATTCATCAGTACCTTGTGGCCTTTAGTGAGGGTTATTTTGTAATAAATTAACTCCAGACCTTTCTGCTCACTCCCAGTACCTTACTTGCAGAGAATTTTTTTTTCTTACATACAGTGCATTCGGAAAGTATTCAGACCCCTTCCCTTTTTCCACATTTTGTTACGTTACAGCCTAATTCTAAAATGGATTGCATACATTTTTTTCCTCATCAATCTACACACAATAGCGCATAATGACAAAGCGAAAACAGATTTTAACATAAGTATTCAGACCCTTTGCTATGAGACTCGAAATTGAGCTCAGGTGCATCCTGTTTCCATTGAGCATCCGTGAGTTGTGTCTACAACCTAATTGGAGTCCACCTGTGGTAAATTCAAATTAATTAAAAAAACCAAGCCATGAGGTCCAAGGAATTGTCGGTAGAGCTCCGAGACAGGATTGTGTCGAGGCACAGATCTGGGGAAGGGAACCAAAACATTTCTGCAGCATTGAAGGTCCCCAAGAACACAGTGGCCTCCATCATTCTTACAGTTTTTTCCAACTGCTTACACACAAACCTCTCACTCAAAGTGCAAAACTACACACCAAATATCCAAAACCATAAGCTATTTCTCAGCCTTTGACTCAGTTGTCAATTGCATAAAACACTTTTTTCAAAACACTACACACAATTCTCTACCTAAAACACAAAAATCTAACAGGAGGTGACTTGCTTTCCTTTTCCAAACACAACCAATCAAAATGCTACACTTATTCACCAGGTCACACACACACACTCCTCACATGTGCAAACACTAATAGCTTAACTGATCACTAACCAATCACTGCTTTACTGTAGTATAGGCCTATAAATAGGTCAAAGGTCAGATTACCTGTTTTGAACAATGGATGCCAACAATGGACAGAGAGCAAGAGGAGTAGGAGGGAGAGGAAGAGGAAGAAGAGGACGAGGACAAAGAAGAAAAGGAAGGAGAGCCATCTCTGATGAGATTAGGGCAACACTTGTTGATCATGTGATCAACCACGGTTTGACCATGAGAGAGGCACATCTTCCATCACAATGCCACACTGGGTCCGTACAACACCGGCCATATGCTCACTTTTCTGGATGCAATTTACACAATGCTTGTCCCTGATCCAGATCAGGAGCCTGCTAGATTTGTGGTTTTATGGGACAATGTTCGTTTTCACCGGGCTGTTCTGGTCCAAAACTGGTTTGCCACCCATGCACAATTTGTAGTTTTGTATCTACCCCCATATTCACCTTTTCTCAATCCCATAGAGGAATTCTTCTCAACCTGGCGATGGAAAGTGTATGATTGCCAACCCTATGCCCGCATGCCGCTTCTCCAGGCAATGGAGGACGCATGTGGGGACATAAAGGTTGCCTCTGTCCAAGGTTGGATACGCCATGCTAGGAGATACGTTTTCTATTGCCATACATCGAGGGAAGTATCTTGTGATGTGGACAAAGTATTGTGGCCAGACCCAGGCCGGAGAAGAAATGAAGCGTAGCTTAGCACTGGTGACTGCCCCCCCCCCCCTACCAATTCCTGAACTGCCCCCACGGGACCCCACACACACACAATTGTGTTCTTTTACTGTATTCTAAAGAAAATACTTTTGGTTTACATACGTTTATGGTTTTGTTGTATGCTACTGTATACAACAGTAATGTTTGGCCTAATAAATATTTTCTGTTTCTACATTGCATTGGTGTTTACAGTGTACTTGTTTACCCCTCTCAGCAGATTACTTTCACTGTAGAACATTGTATTGAAATGTAGATATTAGCCTGTAAAAGACCAAAGAGCTTTAGATTTAGAACAACAGTGTTTACATGGTACATCCAAAAATGTCCTTTTATGAAAGCAGTGTTTGTCATTTGATGCAAATGCTTCATTCTGACATGTGTTTATGTAATTTTGAATGCAGTGTTACATTTTGAAGGAGATGTGAGGCATTTTGCATTTTGTGTGTGCAGTTTTGGGAATTGTGTGTAGAGATTTGAAAAAAAGGAGACAGTTTTGAAAAAGGGTGTAAGCAGCTGGAAAAAAACTGTAAGTGGAAGAAGTGTGGAACCAGCTAGACTTGCCTCCCAACCAAACTGAGCTATCGGGGGAGAATGGCCTTGGTGGGGGCGTGACCACGAACACGATGGTCACTCTGACAGAGCTCCAGAGTTCGTCTGGGGAGATGGGAGAACACTACAGAAGGACAACCATCTCTGCAGCACTCCACCAATCAGGCCTTTATGGTAGAGTGACCAGACAGAAGCCACTCCTCAGTAAAATACAAATGACAGCCGCATAGAGTTTGCCAAAAGGCACCTAAAGGACTTTCAGACCATGAGCAACAAGATTCTCTTGTCTAATGAAACCAAGATTGAACTCTTTGGACTGAATCCCAAGCGTCACGTCTGGAGGAAACCAGGCAACATCCTTACGGTGAAGCATGGTGGTGGCAGCATCATGCTGTAGGGATGTTTTTCAGCGACAGGAACTGGGAGACTAGTCAGGATTGAGGGAAAGGTGAACCTGAAAACCTGCTCCAGATCACTCAGGACCTCAGACTGGGGCAAAGTTTCACCTTCCAACAGGACAATGACCCTAAACACACAGCCAAGACAAAGCAGGAGTGGCTTCGGGACAAGTCTCTGAATGTCCTTGAGTGGCCCAGCCAGAGCCCGGACTTGAACCCAATCGAACATCTCTGGAGAGACCTGAAAATAGCTGTGCAGCAAAACTCCCCATCCAACCTGCCAGAGCTTGAGAGGATCTGCAGAGAAGAATGGGAGAAAATCCCCAAATACAGGTGTGCCAAGCTGGTAGCGTCATACCCAAGAAGATTTGAGGCTGTAATCACTGCCAAAGGTGCTTCAGCATAGTACAGATTAAATGAATACTTACGTAAATGTGATATTTTTTTATTTATTTATGCAAACATTTCTCAAAAGCTGTTTTGACTTTGTCGATATGGGGTGTTGTGTGTAGATTGGTGAGGGGAAAAAAACAATTTAATACATTTTTGAGTAAGGCTGTAACGTAACAAAATGTGGAAAAGTATAGGGGTCTGAATACTTTCCGAAGGCACTGTATTTTTCTGAGAGACGTTAGCATTTCCGTACCAGGAGATGATGTGTCATGTTAAGACACTTTCGATGAATGACTTGCAGAACGGTGGCGGGAAAACATGATCAACATTAAAATAGCGTCCTAAAATTATTGCTTTTGCTGCCCTTCCTCATCAATCAGCTCATCAAAGTACAACACCCAAGTATTTACTCTTACACTACCTCTACATCTTGTCCCTTAAAGGAAAATCTTTCAACTTCATATTCATCATCTCCAGCACCACCCCGACATCAACATGAAAATCGTGTGTTTTTATGTTTCGCAGTAAAAAAGGTAGAGAAAGATAAGTGTTAAGTGCCTTCTAATTGCATACTAATTGGTTGATGTCATTGGAAGCGCTTATCATTCTCTATCTTCCTCTACTACAAAACATAGAAACGAGCCATTGTCACATGTGATGATGTTGGGGTGGTGCTGGAGATGACGAATATGAAGTTGAAAGATTGTGACGTTTCCCTTTAAGGGACAAGATGTAGAGGTAGACATTTCTCTGCATCCCTTTAACAGCAGTCACTGTGCTTGTACATGGTTCAATAGCATGCAGTAGGATGCAGTAGCATACCGCAGTTTCGCGGCGCAAGGTCTAGCCAGGGGTACGCTCCAACACTCAGACATCATTTACAAATGCAGCATCTATTTAGTGAGTCCGCCAGATCAGAGGCAGTAGGGATGACCAGGGATGTTCTGTTGATACAGTAGGTGTGTGAATTGGACTATTTTCCTGTCCTGCTAAGCATTCCAAATGTAATGAGTACTTTTGGGTGTCAGGGTAATGTGTGGAGTAAAAAAGTACATTCATCTTTTTTAGGAATGCAGTGAAGTAAAAGTAAAATTTGTCAAAAATAGAAATAGTAAAGTAAAGTACAGAAAAAATTACTTAAGTAGTACTTTCAAGTATTTTTACTCAAGTACTTTTTACTCAACTACCATTCGTATATAGTCAAACTGCAGGGGATCAAGATGCTGCTGGGCAGAGTACAGCATGTGGTTTTAGCCATTCTTCTCGAATCACTTCAATAACAGTCGGACTGGTGAATGTATGACGGAGTAGGATGACACGGACACTAATCTAAGGTCAGTTTTGTGTCAAAAGCACAGTATATCTGTGCCTAAGGACAACTTCCACCCAGATAACATGAATCCTTCTTCCTCCATCCTCCTCAGCCTGTGTCAGACAACCATAGAATTAGAAGTAGTAACATGGATACTCCAATTCAAGGCAAAGCTCTGTTCTGGACACCAGACTTGGATACATAATAGGTCAAATACCAGTACTTACAATGGACTTGGGATTGATCAGAAACACTAGATAAAACCCATTGATTATGTGAGTCTGTACTTCATATGTATCTGAATATGTTTTAGTGCTAGTTCTTCCCATATAAAATATAACATGACTGCTATTTGACCCTGTTAAACGTACTAGTTTCCCTCCACCGTGACTTTGCAATTACAAGTACATTCACTGTTAATTAGGTCTCATCTCATCTTATTGTAGCCTACAAAGCAGCTCAGTCTGCGGGTTCCCTTTTAACTACTCATTAAACATAACGTATCTCATCAAAAATTCAGGCTGATTTTCTTTTATCCTGTATTGGGAACTAATTTGCGGAGGGTAATGTTTGATTGGAGCGTTCTGTAAAGCCCATTTGATGTAGCTGCTGACCTGGTCTCTGACTGTGGTGGATCCTGCTGTTACTATAGGAGCTGAGCTACTGAAGGGAGGCTGACTGCTTACATAACCCTGCGCTGCAGCCCTCTCTCATTGTGAGACTTTACGCTCCTTTAGTTCTCTCTCGGTCTCTCTCTTTCTCTCACATGGTCTGTTACTCTGCTATTCTCTCTCATTCTCTCTATATAGTGACTTTCTCTCTTTTTTCTACTCTCTCTCACTCTCAATTTTTTATCTTGCTTTCGTGTAAAGCATCAATGGGGATTTTAGAAGGCAAACAAGAAGGCACAGATGTCCCTGAAAATGAGGAAAGATCAGAGAGAAAGAGAGAGAAGGGAGCCTGTGTTAAAACCTCTGGATTCAGTCTACCACTCAGCCTTGCGTTGTATCCCTGGTGATCATTTACATACACATCATTGTCTCTTATGTAGTTCTGTTGGCTGGGCGTCTCTAATGACCAGAAGGGCCCAACATTGGCTATTATTCGTATATTAAGCACTTCTCCAGAAACTCACATACTGCATCACCTGACTTCTAAATTGGAAATGTGTCTAATTATAAGAATCCCTCTTAAGACTGGTTGGTTCTAGAGGTTCTGCATGTCTCCTCTGAGTTAGGGAAGACTGTTTTCAGTTACTGTGCCCTCCTGTCCAAAGGGGGCCTCTTGTTCTTTATTTAATTCCATTGATTGGTCACAATGTGCATTTGTCAACTGACCTGTGAACTGTAGAGTGACCTGTAGGTGCTGGAATGACCTACAGGTCACTCTATAACTTGAGTATTGTCACGCCCTGACCATAGTTTACTTTGTATTTTCTATGTTTTGATTGGTCAGGGTGTGATCTGAGTGGGCATTCTATGTTACATGTCTAGTTTGTCTAGTTCTATGTTCGGCCTGATATGGTTCTCAATCAGAGGCAGGTGTTCGTCATTGTCTCTGATTGGGAACCATATTTAGGTAGCCTGGGTTTCACTGTGTGTTTGTGGGTGATTGTTCCTGTCTATGTGTTTTTCACCAGATAGGCTGTTTAGGTTTTCGTTACGTTCATTCACGTTCTTTATTTTGTAGTGTTTGCATTGATTCGTGTTTTACGTTTGTTCATTAAAACATGGATCGCAATCTACACGCTGCATTTTGGTCCGACTCTCCTTCACATAAAGAAAACCGTTACAGAATCACCCACCACCAACGGACCAAGCAGCGTGTCAACAGGCAGCAACAGCAGCGTAAAGAGGAATGGACATGGGAGGACGTTTTAGATGGCAAGGGCTGTTACACTTGGGAGGAGATACTGGCTGGAAGAGATCGCCTCCCATGGGAACAGGTGGAGGCACTTAGGAGAGCAGAGGCAGCCGGAGAGAGGAGCCGGCGATATGAGGGAACACGGCTGGCAAGGAAGCCCGAGAGGCAGCCCCAAAAATTTCTTGGGGGGGGGCTAACAGGGAGTATGGCTACGCCAGGTAGGAGACCTGGGCAGACTCCCTGTGCTTACCGGGGGGCTAGAGAGACCGGACAGACACCGTGTTATGCAGTGGTGCGCACGGTGTCTCCAGTGCGGGTGCATAGCCCGGTGCGGTATATTCCAGCTCCGCGTGTCTGCCGGGCTAGATTGAGCGTCGAGCCTAATGCCATGAAGCCGGCTCTACGCAGCTGGTCCCCAGTGCGTCTCCTTGGGCCGGCTTACATGGCACCAGCCTTGCGCTCGGTGTCTCCGGTTCGCCTGCATAGCCCAGTGCGGGCTATTCCACCTCGCCGCACTGGCAGGGCGACCGTGAGCATTCAACCAGGTAAGGTTGGGCAGGCTCGGTGCTCAAGAGCTCCAGTGCGCCTGCACGGTCCGGTTTTTCCAGTACCACCTCCACACCCCAGCCCTCCGGTAGCAGCTCCCCGCACCAGGCTTCCTGTGCGTGTCCTCGGCCCAGTACCACCAGTGCCAGCACCACGCATCAGGCCTACAGTGCGCCTCGCCTGTCCAGCGCTGTCGGAGCCCTCCTCCTCTCCAGCGTTGTCGGAGTCTCCCGCCTGTTTAGCGCTGTTAGAGCCTTCCTTCTCTACAGCGCTGCCGGAGTCTCCCGCCTGTTCAGAACTGCCAGTTTGCAAAGAGCTGCCAGTTAGCATAGAGCTGCCAGTTAGCATAGAGCTGCCAGTTAGCATAGAGCTGCCAGTTAGCATAGAGCTGCCAGTTAGCATAGAGCTGCCAGTCTGCAAGGAGCTGCCAGTCTGCAAGGAGCTGCCAGTCTGCAAGGAGCTGCTAGTCTGCAAGGAGCTGCCAGTCTGCATGGAGCTGCCAGTCTGCATAGAGCTGCCAGTCTGCAAGGAGCTGCCAGTCTGCAAGGAGCCGCCAGAGCTGCCTGTCTGCAGGATGCCGCCAAAGCTGCCAGTCTGCAAGGAGCCGCCAGAGCTGCCAGTCTGCAAGGAGCCGCCAGAGCTGCCAGTTAGCATGGAGCAGCCAGGGCCGCCAGTCAGTATGGAGCAGCCAGGGCCGCCAGTCAGCATGGAGCAGCCAGGGCCGCCAGTCAGCATGGAGCAGCCAGGGCCGCCAGTCAGCATGGAGCAGCCAGTCAGCATGGAGCAGCCAGAGCAGCCAGTCAGCATGGAGCAGCCAGAGCTGCCAGTCAGCATGGAGCTGCCAGTCAGCATGGAGCAGCCAGGGCCGCCAGTCAGCATGGAGCAGCCAGGGCCGCCAGTCAGCATGGAGCAGCCAGGGCCGCCAGTCAGCATGGAGCAGCCAGGGCCGCCAGTCAGCATGGAGCAGCCAGTCAGCATGGAGCAGCCAGTCAGCATGGAGCAGCCAGAGCAGCCAGTCAGCATGGAGCAGCCAGAGCTGCCAGTCAGCATGGAGCAGCCAGTCAGCATGGAGCAGCCAGAGCTGCCAGTCAGCATGGAGCAGCTAGTCAGCATGGAGCAGCCAGAGCTGCCAGTCATCATGGAGCAGCCAGTCAGCATGGAGCAGCCAGAGCTGCCAGTCGACCAGACTCTCCCAGATCTGCCAGTCGACCAGACTCTTCCAGATCTGCCAGTTGACCAGACTCTTCCAGATCTGCCAGTCGTCCAGACTCTTCCAGATCTGCCAGTCGTCCAGACTCTTCCAGATCTGCCAGTCGTCCAGACTCTTCCAGATCTGCCAGTCGTCCAGACTCTTCCAGATCTGCCAGTCGACCAGACTCTTCCAGATCTGCCAGTCGACCAGACTCTTCCAGATCTGCCAGTCGACCAGACTCTTCCAGATCTGCCAGTCGACCAGACTCTTCCAGATCTGCCAGTCGACCAGACTCTTCCAGATCTGCCAGTCGACCAGACTCTTCCAGATCTGCCAGTCGACCAGACTCTTCCAGATCTGCCAGTCGACCAGACTCTTCCAGATCTGCCAGTCGACCAGACTCTTCCAGATCTGCCAGTCGACCAGACTCTCCCAGATCTGCCAGTCGTCCAGATTCTCCCAGATCTGCCAGTCGTCCAGATTCTCCCAGATCCGCCAGTCGACCAGATTCTCCCAGATCCGCCAGTCGACCAGATTCTCCCAGATCCGCCAGTCGACCAGATTCTCCCAGATCCGCCAGTCGACCAGATTCTCCCAGATCCGCCAGTCGACCAGATTCTTCCAGATCTGCTAGTCGACCAGGATCTGCTGAAACCGCCAGCCAGCCAGGTTCTGGTAGTTTCTACTACCTGCCTGGGCTTCCTCTCAGTGCTGAGCTTCTTCTCAGTGCTGAGCTTCTTCTCAGTGCTGAGCTTCTTCTGAGTGCTGAGCTTCCTCTCAGTGCTGAGCTACCCATCTGTCCCGAGTTACCTCTGTCCCGAGCTGTCCCTCTGTCCCATGTTATCATTGTGGTGGGTAACCTATTTAGGGACGTTTAGGAGGGGGATTAAAACTGTCATGGAGTGGGGTCCACGTCCAGCGCCAGAGCCACCACCGCGGACAGATGCCCACCCAGACCCTCCTCTATAGGTTCAGGTTTTGCGGCCGGAGTCCGCACCTTGGGGGGGGGGGGGGTACTGTCACGCCCTGACCATAGTTTACTTTGTATTTTCTATGTTTTGATTGGTCAGGGTGTGATCTGAGTGGGCATTCTATGTTACATGTCTAGTTTGTCTAGTTCTATGTTCGGCCTGATATGGTTCTCAATCAGAGGCAGGTGTTCGTCATTGTCTCTGATTGGGAACCATATTTAGGTAGCCTGGGTTTCACTGTGTGTTTGTGGGTGATTGTTCCTGTCTATGTGTTTTTCACCAGATAGGCTGTTTAGGTTTTCGTTACGTTCATTCACGTTCTTTATTTTGTAGTGTTTGCATTGATTCGTGTTTTACGTTTGTTCATTAAAACATGGATCGCAATCTACACGCTGCATTTTGGTCCGACTCTCCTTCACATAAAGAAAACCGTTACAAGTATTTGGTCCCAAAATGTGAATTTAGGCCTCTGATAAAAAATGTGACCAATGAAAACTACACTTGTTTTGAATGATTGTATATAGTTGTTTCTACTGCCCTTTTGAATGTAATGTAATTTATTTTAAATGTAACTGTAATTTTGTAGTGATCATGCTTGAATTATTGCTTTAACTGTCATTCTCAGGGCACCATTTCCCCGGTTAAATAAAGGTTCATCAAAATAAAAAAAGGGAAAGAGGGAAGAATTGGCAAATTCTATTATACCGCCTCTGAGCTTTTTAACCATGAATAAACCGCACAAACAGGTGTTTGGTTCTCGTATTATCAAAAACAGAGATGATCATGATAACAAAGACAACACAACACCATCATAATTACAGCTTGGCAGTGGTGTAAAGTAAAAAATACTTTGAAATACTACTTAAGTGGTTTATTGGGGTATCTGTACTTTACTTAGTATTCATATTTTTTACAATTTCAACTTTTACTCCACTACGTTACGAAATAAAATATACACATTTTACTTCCATAAGTTTACCCTGATACTCAAAAGTACTTAATACATTTTGAACGCTCATGCAGGACAGCAATATTGTCCAACACACGCACCTATCAATATAACGCAAAGTATACCTACTGCCTCTGATCTGGCGGACTTATTAAACACAAATTCTGCATTTATAAATTATGTCTGTGTTGGAGTGTGCCCCTGGCTGTCCATAAAATTGTGTCACCTGGTTTGCTATATCTAAGTACACTGAACAAATTCATGAATGCAACATGTAAAGTGTTGGTCCCATGTTTCATGAGCTGAAATTAAAGATCCCAGAAATTTCCCATACGCACAAAAAGCTTTTTATTGTATTTTTTTAAATCCCCCAAAATTGTACATCCCTGTTAGTGAGCATTTATCCTTTGCCAAGATAATCCGTCCACCTGACAGGTGTGGGAAATCAAGAAGCTGATTAAACAGCATGATCATTACACAGTTGGACCTTGTGCTGGGGGTAATAAAAGGCCACTCTAAAATGTGCAGTTTTGTCACAACACAATGGCACAGATTTCTCTAGTTTTGAGGGAGATTGTGCAGTTGGCATGCTGACTGCAAGAATGTCCAACAGAGCTGTTGCCAGAGAATTTAATGTTAATTTTATTTCTACCATAAGCTGCTTCCAACATAATTTTAGAGAATTTAGCAGTAAGTCCAACCGGCCTCACAACCGCAGACCATGTGTATGGCGTCATGTGGGCGAGCGGTTTGCGGATGTCAACGTATAATTGACATTTGTCGGGTAAAAACAGTAGGATAAATGGTGCCCCATGGTGGCGGTGGGGTTAGGGAATAGGCAGGCATAAGCTACGGACAACGAACACAATCGCATTTTATTAATGGCAATTTGAATGCACAGATAAACCTTGGTACTATCCTGAGGGCCATTGTCGTGCCATTCATCCGCCACCATCACCTCAAGTTTCAGCATGATAATGCACGACTCCATGTCGTAAGGATCTGTACACAATTCATGGAAGCTGAAAATGTCCCAGTTCTTCCTTGGCCTGCATACTTACCAGACATGTCACCCATTGAGCGTGTTTGGGGTGCTCTGGATCGACCTGTACGACAGCATGTTCCAGTTCCCACCAATAGCCAGCAACTTCACACAGCCATTGAAGAGGAGTGGGACAACATTCCACAAGCCATATCAACATGTGAAGGAGATGTGTTGCGCTGCATGGAGATGGGTGGCCACTGACTGGTTTTCTGATCCACACACCTACCTTTTTTTTTAAGTATCTGTGACCAACTGATGCAAATCATGTGAAATCCATAGATGAGGGCCTAATTAATTCATTTCAATTGACTGATTTCCTTATATGGTCATTCAGTATAATCTTTGAGGTTGTTGCATATTGTGTTTACATTTTTGTTCCGTATAATTTGATTTAGAGCATTTACTTTTAGTTGTTTTTACCTTTACTCAATTATGACAATTGAGTACCTTTTTCACCACTAAAGTACATTTAAAACCAGACACTTTTAGACTTTCTCTCAAGTATTATTGCACAGCATGACTTTCCCTTTTACTTGAGTAATTTTCTGTGAAGGTATCTTTAATTTTACTCAAGAATGACATTTGAGTACTTTTCCCACCACTGCAGCTTGGTGACTGGAGTGAAGAACAATACAACCGCCATACAATACAATTGAACTAATAAGAGGTCTAGGAATGGAAACCATCGCTTTGTTACAGCAACGGCAATGGGCGGCATTCCAACTAATCTCTTCCCTCTCTTCAGCCCGGCGACAGATGTGTTACTAACATCATCCTTATAGTCTTCATAATGGCTCCATAAGTAAAGATAATAACCAGACAGACAGTTGAAGTAACGGGGGTGAGAGAGAGGCACAGGGGAGAGAGGGCTACATCCCAAATGGCAGCCTATTTCCTACATAGGTCCTGCCCAAAAGTAGTGTACTGCACTGTTAGGGAAAAAAGGATCCAAAAGGGTTCTTTGGCTGTCCGTATAGGAGAACCATTTTTGGTTCCACGTAGAACCCTTTTTGGTTCCAGGTAGAACTCTTTTTGGTTCCATGTAGAGCCCGGAACCAAATTGGTTCTACCTAGAACCAAAAAGGATTTCCTATTGGGACAGCTAAAGAACCCTTTAAGGTTCTAGATAGCACCTTTTTTTTCTCTGAGTGTATGTAAGGAATAGGGTGCCATTTGGGATGCAGATGAGGACTATAGCCCTGATGTTGACTCATCCTGAGTGATCTGTCTTTAAATAGATTAAGGAGGTTTATATGAATGACAGGCCTAAAGCCAAGAGGATGGAGCGGGGGAGGGAGGGAGATGGTAGAGCTCACAGAGCTAGTCCGCACACTCCAGACACAACAGACCCACAAAACAGAGCAGCAAAACAACCCCCCCCCCCCCGTAACAAGACCCGGAGGGCTGAAGGAGGAGATGGACGGCTGTCTGAGAGAGCTGGCAGCTCTACGGATTGAGGTGAGATAATATAAAGAGGAGGGAGAGGAACACATAGCAGAGCTAACAGCATTGAGGGAGGAGGTGAGAAAGCTGAGGTGTGACAGAGAGCAGGACACTCCCCCAGAGAAACCAGCAGAACAGTCCACCTCAGACCCGGACCACAACCTCAATGCCACAATGGTACAGACAACACAGGACCCACCAACCCTACAGACCCCACCCCCTCCTAACAGCTCCCCTGTCAATTCCCCATATAGCTCTCTTGATAATCACCACATACCCACTGAAGACACACAAAAGACAGAGATTGTGCTCCTAATTGACTCAAATGGTGAATATATTGAAGATAATAAACTTTTTCCCAAACACAGTGGCTAAACTCTAGTCCCCAAACACTAGACAATCCCTGGAGCTGTTGTCAGAGGACAGATTAGGGTCCCCCAGCCACATTATAATTTGCACGGGCACAAACGACCAGAGGGCACAGCAGGAAAGGGTGGCCACAGCACTCAAGGGAATGATTGAACAAGTGGTTATCTCAAACCTGCTACCACAAAAATGATTTCACCCTGCCACCATACGGTGGTGAATACAAACATTTCCTGGGACTGTACCTCACCTGTACCTCACTGTAACTCCACCCTGGACTTGAACATCCTATACCACCAGGTCCACCAGGGCAGCAATCTCAACTTTTACCAGGACCCTGAAGAACGTCACCCTCAAACGCAGCCCCAGCACCTCACACAGGAGCAACAGACACCCCACCCTGACCAGGGAGACATTATCCCAAACCTGCAAGAACCCCTTCCGAAGGACCTGTACCGACAGAACCCACACCAAGAGGTGTGGTGACATGGGATTACCTCCCCTATATCTGTCCCTCCCTTAGGTTCTTTCCCCAGGCGTTATTGACTCTGTTTCTGTGTTTCATGTCTGTACACAACTCGTGTTTCTTGTTTTGTTCAATGTTCAGTTATTTATTAAATTCACTTTCTGTAATTGCTTCTTAGCATTGAACAAAATAAAAACCCTCCAACCCAAAAATGCTTGTGGTGTTGATGGTATCCTAAGTTAAATTGTAAAATATAGAGACAACAAATTCCAATTGGCTGTACTTAAACTCTTTAACCTCATCCTCAGCTCTGGCATCCCCAATATATTTGGAACCAACGACTGATCACAACAATCCACCAAAGTGGAGAAAATGTTTACCCAAATAACTACCTTGGGATGTGCGTCAACAGCAACCTAGGGGAAGTCCTCTGCATTATCATTAACAGCAGACTTTCCTCAGTGAAAACAATGTACTGAGCAAATGTCAAATGGGCTTTTTTACCAAATGACCTTACAAAAGAACACGTATTCACTCTGCACACCCTAATTGACGAACAAACAAACCAAAACAAAGGCAGCGTCTTCTCATACTTTGTTGATATCAAAAAGGCTTTTGACTCAATTTGGCATGAAGGTCTGCTATGCAAATTGACGGAAAACGATGTTGGGGGTAAAACATGCGACATGATAAAATCAATGTACACAAATTGTGCAGATAAAATTGGCAAAAAAGACACACATTTCTTTCCACAGGGTCATGGATGAGACAGGGATGCAGCTTGATCCCCACCCTCTTCAACATACAGTATATATCAACGAATTGGCGCGGGCACTAGAACAATCTGCAGCACCTGGCCTCACCCTACTAGAATCTGAAGTCAAATGTCTACTATATGCTGATGATATGGTGCTTCTGTCCCCAACCAAGGAGGGCCTACAGCATCACCTACTGTAGATCTTCCACACAGATTCTGCCAGACATGGGCCCTGACAGTAAATCTCAGTAAGACAAAAAATAATGTTGTTCCAAAAAAGGTCCAGGTGCCAGGATCACAAATACAAAGTCCTTCTTGACATCGTTTCCCTAGAGCACACAAACACCTATACCTACCTCAGCCTAAACATCCGCACCACAGGTAACTTCCACAAAGCTGTGAACAATCTGAGAGACAAGGCAAGAAGGCCTTCTACGCCATCAAAAGGAACATAAAATCCAACATCCCAATTAGGATTTGGCAAAAAATACTTGAATCAGTTTCAGAACTCATTGCCCTTTATGGTTGTGATATCTGGGGTCCGCTCACCAACCAAGAATTCACAAAATGGGACAAACATCAAATTGAGAATTCTGCAAAAACATCCTCCATGTACAATGACAAAATGTAATACATGCAGAGCAGAATGAGGCTGATGCCAGCTAATTATCAAAATCCAGAAAAGGGCTGTTACATTCTACAACCACTTAAAAGATAGTGATTCCCAAACCTTCCATAACAAACCCATCACCTACAGAGAGATTAACCTAGAGAAGAGTCCCCTAAGCAAGCTGTTCCTGGGGCTCTGTTCTCAAACACAAACAGTCCCCACAGAGCACCAGGACAGCAACAGCAACACAATTAGACCCAATCAAATCATGAGAAACACAAATAGAATTACTTGGCACATTGGAAAGAATTTACCAAAAAACAGAGCAAACTGGAATGCCATTTGGCCCTAAACACTGTGTACAATCTCAGTGAACATGGCCTTGCTATTGAGGGAGGACTCCATAGGCAGACCTGGCTCTTAAGAGAAAACAGGCTATGTGCACACTGCTCACACTGACAAATCCAATTTTGATTAACAACCGTGCCAACACAGCAGTAAGATGTGTGACCTGTTGAAAAAGAAAATGGCAACCAGTGAAGAACAAACACCATTGAAAATACAACCCATATTTATGTTTATTTCTTTCCTTTTAGCACTTTAACTCTTTGCACATCATTATAACCCTGTACATATGTCACGCCCTGATCTGTTTTTCCTGTTCTTGTGCTTGTCTCCACCCCCCTCCAGGTGTTGCCCATCTACCCCATTATCCCCTGGGTACTTATACCTGTGTTCTCTGTTTGTCTGTGCCAGTTTGTCTTGTTTGTCAAGTCAACCAGGGTCTGTGTCTCAGCTCCTGCTTTTCCCCAGTCTCTCTTTTTCTCGCCCTCCTAGTTTTGACCCTTGCCTGTCCTGACACTGAGCCCGCCTGCCTGACCACTCTGCCTGCCCCTGTCCCTGAGCCTTGCCAGCTGTCCTGTACATTTGCCCCTACTCTGGATTACTGACCTCTGCCTGACCTGACCATGAGCCTGCCTGCTGTCCTGTACCTTTGCCCCACTACTCTGGATATTCGACCCTTGCCTGCCTTGACCTGTCGTTTGCCTGACACCCTGTTGCTGTAATATACATTGTTACTTCAACACTGTCTGCATTTGAGTCTTACCTGAAATGTGACAACATAGTCATAATACGACATTTGTTGTGTGTCTATTCTTTTGAAACTTGTGAGTGTAATGTTTACACTTCATTCTTGATTGTTTATTTCTCTTTTGTTTATGATCTATTTCCCTTGCTTTGGCAATGTAAACATATGTTTCCCATGCCAATGAAGCACTTTGAATTTAATTTAATTGAGAGAGAGAGGAAGCAAGCAGCCTGTATATTTATGGTACAGACACTTGGCTGACAATGGTCAAAAAGAATGTAACTTCAAATCCATACAGCACGTGTCTAAGTCACTTGGCTTCCTTACTACATTACTCACATAGATGTCACAGCCACAGGGTCTGAATGAGAGAGCAGATCTCAATCATAGAAAAATAAGACAATTATTCTCTCTCCCTCCCCCATTTCTCTCTCTCTATTCCTTCTCTCTCGCTCTCTCTGCCAGGTTGTGAGCATTGTGCAGTGCAGTCGGTAGATATAGAGATTGTGTGATTGAGATATTTCTAGCTGCTTTAATATCGGACAGACAGACAGACAGACAGACAGACAGACAGACAGACAGACAGACAGACAGACAGACAGAGACAGACGACTGACTGCAATTATCAGGTAGGGACACCGTGTGTCAACTTATGGCGTGTCGTTATGTTGTTTTATAGTACCTTTTAACACAAGGTCATAGTTACGTGAAGGGTCTGGAAAAGTCATAGGTCAGAGTTTGGTGCCCCTGCTGCCATTGAACGTAATAAAGGCTTAGACAAGGTCATAGGTCATCTGTCAATCCCTTTATTTTTATCGGCAGACTCAATAGCCTTGGTTTCTCTAATGACTGCCTCGCCTGGTTCACCAACTACTTTGCAGACAGAGTTCAGTGTGTCAAATCGGAGGGCCTGTTGTCCGGACCTCTGGCAGTCTCTATGGGGGTACCACAGGGTTCAATTCTCAGGCCGACTCTTTCTCTGTATATATCAATGATGCTGCTCTTGCTGCGGGTGATTCCCTGATCCACTTCTACGCAGACGACACCATTCTGTATATTTCTGGCCCTTCCTTGGACACTGAGCTAACTAACCTCCAAACGAGATTCAATGACATACTAAACTCCTTCCGTGGCCTCCAACTGCTCTTAAACGCTAGTAAAACCAAATGCATGCTTTTCAACCGTTCCCTGCCCGCACCCGCCCAACTAGCATCACCACCATGGACGGTTCTGACTTAGAATGTGTGGACAACTATAAATACCTAGGTGTCTGGTTAGACTGTAAACTCTCCTTCCAGACTCACATTAAACATCTCCAATCCAAAATCAAATCTAGAATTGGCTTTCTATTTCGCAATAAAGCCTCCTTCACTCACACTGCCAAAAAACTGACTATCCTACCAAATCTCGACTTCGGAGATGTCATCTACAAAATAGCTTCCAATACTCTACTGGATGCAGTCTATCACAGTGCCATCCATTTTGTTACCAAATCACCTTATACCACCCACCACTGCGACCTGTATGCTCTAGTCGGCTGGCCCTCGCTACATATTCATCGGCAGACCCACTGGCTCCAGGTCATCTATAAGTCTATACTAGGTAAATCTCCGTCTTATCTCAGCTCACTGGTCACGATAACAACACACACCCGTAGCACACGTTCCAGCAGGTATATCTCACTGATCATCCCCAAAGTCAACACCCCATTTGGCCGCTTTTCCTTCCAGTTCTCTGCTGCCAATGATTGAAACAAACTGCAAAAATCGCTTAAGCTCGAGACTTATATTTCCCTCACCAACTTTAAACATCAGCTATCTGAGCAGCTAACCGATCGCTGCAGCTGTACATAGTCCATCTGTAAATAGCCCACCCAAACTACCTACCTCATCCCCATACTGTTTTTGTTTACTTTTCTGCTCTTTTGCACACCAGAACCTCTACTTGCACATCAGCATCTGCTCATTTATCACTCCAGTGTTAATCTGCTAAATTGTAATCCTTTGCTACTATGGTCTATTTATTGCCCACCTCCTCATGCCTTTTGCACACACTGTATATAGACTTTCTTTTTTCTACAGTGTCATTGACCTGTTTATTGTGTTATAGGCTTGTTTATTGTTTATTCCATGTTATTCCATGTATAACTCTGTGTTGTTGTCTGTGTCACACTGCTTTGCTTTATCTTGGCCAGGTTGCAGTTGTAAATGAGAACTTGTTCTCAACTACCTGGTTAAATAAAGGTGAAATAAAATGTTAAAAAGCCTTAGACATAGAGGCAGGGTCGTAGTGATTGGAAATAGCAATAGACCACAATGATTTGTCCTTCTCAGCATATATACATATGGCTGTGTGTGATTTGTTTGTAACCTCAAATGAACAGTGAGCATTGATGTCCAAAAATACTTTCTCTGGCTGTAATTAAATAACATGAGGTCATCCTGCAGGTGGTTTCTGAAAATAATTAAATATTTGTTAGAATCCATTGAGCTGGATGATTTGAAAAGCCATAGTCAAGCGATCAATAATATAATAATAGGTTTAGCAAAAAAGGGTATCTTTAATTTACAATCTGTAGAAACTACGAGAGTAGAAAGGTTCAGAACTTTTGCGAAACATCACAGCTATCAGGAATCAGGTAAGACCCAGAAGCAGACCATGTCGAAGTAACAATGTTTATTAGAGCAACAGGGGCAAAGGTATGGGATGGCAGGCAGACTCAGGGTCAGGACAGGTAGGGGTCAAAACCAGGAGGATGAGAAAAGAGAAACAGGGAGAATGCAGGAGCTGATACAAAAACCGCTGGTAGGCTTGAACAAACAAGACAAACTGGCAACAGACATACAGAGAACACAGGTATAAATACACAGGGGATAATGGGGAAGATGGGTGACACCTGGAGGGGGGTGGAGACAAGCACAAAGACAGATGAAACAGATCAGGGTGTGACAACAGCACAGTTGAACAATTGTTATCTTGTTGTTTTTAGTCCCACCCTTCAGCTCCACTCAACCCCTCCCATCTATCTCTTAAAACCATCAAAGTTGTATTTATATTTGCCAAGTGTTTTTCTTTATTTGCACAATTTTCTACATTGTAGAATAATAGTGAATACATCCAATCTATGAAGTAACACATATGGAATCATGTAGTAATCAAAAAAGTGTCAAACAGATCAAAATATATCTTATATTTGAGATTGTTCAAAGTAGACACACTTTGCCTTGATGACAGCTTTGCACACTCTTTGCACATTCTCTCAACCAGCTTCATGAGGTAGTCACCTAGAATGCATTTCAATTAACAGGTGTGCCTTGTTAAAAGTGAATATGTGGAACTTATTTTCTTCTTAATGCTTTTGAGCCAATCAGTTGTGTTGTGACAAGGTAGGGGTGGTATACAGAAGCTATGGCAAGAACAGCTCAAATAAGCAAAGAGAAATGACAGTCCATCATTACTTTAAGACATGAAGGTCAGTCAATCCCAGAAAAATAAAACTTTGAAATTGTCTTCAAGTGCAGTCGCAAATACCATCAAGAGCTATGATGAAACTGGCTCTCATGAGGACCAGCACAGGAAAGGAAGACCTAGAGTTACCTCTGCTGCAGAGGATAAGGTCATTAGAGTTAACTGCACCTCAGATTGCAGCCCAAATAAATGCTTCATAGAGTTCAAGTAACAGACACATCTCAACATCAACTGTTCAGAGGAGACGGATGAACGGATGATCTCCGAATGTATGGTTCCCACCGTGTTTCATGGAGGAGGAGATGATATGATGTGGGGATGCTTTGCTGGTGACACTGTTAATGATTTATTTAGAATTCAAGGCACACTTAACCAGCATGGCTACCCCAGCATTCTGCAGCGATATGCCATCCCATCTGGTTTGCGCTTAGTGGGACTATTATTTGTTTTTCAACAGGACAATGACCCAACACACATCCAGACTGTGTAAGGCTATTTCACAAAGAAGGAGAGTGATGGAGTGCTGCATCAGATGACTTGGCCTCCACAATCACCCAACCTCAACCCAATTGAGTTGGTCCTCAGAGTGAATGGTAAAGGAGCCAATGAGTGCTCAGGGTTTGTTGGAACTCATCCCAATCATTTTGATTTGTTTAACACTTTTTTGGTTACTACATGATCCCATATGTGTTATTTCATAGTTTTGATGTCGTCGCTATTATTATACAATGTAGAAAATTGTAAATATAAAGAAAAACCCTTGAATGAGTAGGTGTGTCCATATATTTTCCTTTATAAGTATACTGATATACTGTATGTAAGTATGTATAGAGACAAATAGCCTTACAAACTATGTAACAGACAGACATGGATAGGAACCTATTCTTGAGAGAAAATGTCAGAGCAGAGAAAGAGGGAAAGAGCAAGAGCAAGAGCGAGATTGAGATGGAGAGAATGAAATAGAGAGAGAGAGAACAATAAAGAGTGTGTGGGAGATGGGGAGAGAGAGAGAGAGATAGAGCCAGACACTGAGCAAGAGATGGAGCAAGATGTCAATTCAGTGTTGATTCCACATTTGTTCAACGTAATTTTGTTGAAATGGCGTGGAATCAACGTTGATTCAATCAGTATGTGCCTGGTTGAATCAGGCACACACTGGTGTGTGTGTGTGTGTGTGTGTGGCGGGGGGGGGGGGGGGGGGGGGGGGGGATTCTATAAAACCTTTATTTAATACTTGAGTATTAACACAAACAATGGCACACTGTGCCTTTTCAGAAGTTAAACAACAAATGTGTTATTCTTAGATAAACATAAAAAAAACACAAGAAAAATAAAATTAAAAAGCATTTACATTCAACTTATTTAATAAACATACATTTGTTTCTCCTCCTCCACAAAACATACCGCTCCTTCGTAAGCCCACTTTACCTCAAACAATGGGAGATCTTTTACAGCCGAGGAGAACTCAAAATCCACTTTTATTCTCGCTTGACTAATCCCTTAAAAACACATTTTACATCCTGCCCATATCCCTTGTCTATCTTATGTTTCCTACTCAGAAAAATTGACATCTTAGCTTGTCCCAAAATAAAATGTAATCGTTGACATTTATTTTCTGTTGCTTACTATATTGAAACCAGTGTTATTGAAAATCTCCCCTACAGCGGTAAACGAAGACTTTGTCAAAGAGAGGCTTTATCCTCTCACACTCCATAAAACAGTGACAAATTGTTTCTCTTATATTACAAAAAGGACATCCATCTCCAACATCCGAGTTAATGACAGAAACAAAAGCATTAAATGCAATGATGCCATGTATCACCCTCCATTGCATATCATTAGTGCCCTTTTGTAACGGTGGCTTGTACAGTGCTCTGCATGCTGGCTTTACCTTGTCATCAAGGCCCAGTTTTATCCTCCAAGGAGTGTTTTTTTCTATTTTTCAATTTATCTTCATTCAAAACCTTGACACACACCCTATTTAAATCCTTCCCATTCACCTCATCCAAACCCACCTCTTCCAACCCTCTCAAATCCATTAATAACGCCTTTCTTTCTGACTCTGAGATTTTGGGTGTAATCCCTAGTCTTAGAAATGGGATGTTTTCATTGTGTACCTTTTTCTTTTGATAGCATAATCCACTCTTCTTCTGACAGAGCCTCCCTGCACCTTCCCAACAGTTGTCCGACGATCCTTTTCGACCTCACCCTCAAATGTTCAGCCACTCTTCCTCCATGCAGTAAGGTGGGCCCAGCCATGGCCATGAACTGTTTTAGGGTGATGATTTTGTCCTTCACCAGATTATTGGAGAAATGTGGAACAGCTGCAGTTGTACATTCCAGTCTTGCCCCATACACCAGAGGTTCCTCCAGCAGCCAATGCACTGACTCCATTGTAGTGCTTCAGGACACCTTCATTATACTCCAAACCCTAAGAAGGCCTCTATAAAACAGAGGTATTCCCTCCCTAGAAATCTGGCTACTATCAACCAAAGATAAAGCCTTCTTTAAACCTAATCCCCCATACCTGCTGTGATGCAAGTCCTGCAAACCCTCTCCGAACCATATTTTCTGGTCCATAAAGCAACCTTTGAAGAAACTGAAACCGGAAAGCAGCAGCCCTACTAGCAAGATGTACAAGACCTTATCCCCCTCCTCTTTTGACAAATACGAAACACTTTGTGGAACGCATTGATATTTCTAAAGAAATCTATAGTAATTGCAGGTATCTTAGCCAGAAGACCAGATGGTGGCTCTAAACATGACAATCAATGACACAGAGCAGAGGGTTTTTTATGGCGGTTTTGGAGCAGTGACTTCTTCCCTGCTGAAAGACCTACCAGGTTATTTCGATATAGGACTCATTTTACTGTGGATATAGATACTTTTGTACCTCCAGCATCTTCACAAGGTCCTTTGCTCTTAGCAATGTTTGGGATTCAATTTGCATGCATTTTGAAGGAGGGAAACTGGGTGGATTATTGACTGAAGCGCGCCAGCTAAACTTTTTATGGATAGAAAGAAGGACATTATCGAACAAAAGGACCATTTGTGATGTAACTGGGACCTTTTGGAGTGGCAACTGAAGAAGATCATCAAAGGTATGGCATTTTTTATATCACTATTTCTGACTTTCGTGTCGCACCTGCCTTGTTGAAATATGTTTTTCATGGTTGTGTCTGCGGGGTGCTGTCCTCACATAATCGTATGGTGTGCTTTCGCCGTAAATCCTTTTTGAAATCAGCGGCTGGATTAACAAGAATTTAAGCCTTATTTTGATGTATTACACTTGTGATTTTATGAAAGTTAAATATTTATAATTCTGTAGTTTGAATTTCACGCTCTACAATTTAACCGGATGTTGGCCAGGTGGGAGGCTACCATTCCACCTGCCCATAAGAAGTTAAAGCTTGGTCGCAAATGGGTCTTCCAAATGGACAATGACCCCAAGCATACTTCCAAAGTTATGGCAAAATGGCTTAAGGACAACAAAGTCAAGGTATTGGAGTGGCCATCACAAAAGCCCTGACTTCAATCCTATAGAAAATCTGTGGGCAGAACTTAAAAAGCGTGTTTGAGCAAGAAGGTCTCCAGACCTGACTCAGATACACCAGCTTTGTTAGGAGGAATGGGCCAAATTTGCCCAAGTTATTGTGGTAAGCTTGTGGAAGGCTACCCGAAACGTTTGACCCATGTTAAAACATTTTAAAGGCAATGCCACCAAATACTACTTGAGAGTATGTAAACTTCTGACCCACTGGGAATGTGATGAAAGAAATAACAACTGAAATAAATCAATCTCTCTACTATTATTCTGACATTTCAAATTCTTAAAATAAAGTGGTGATCCTAACTCACCTATGACAGGGAATTTTACTTGGATTAAATGTCAGGAATTGGGAAAAACTGCGTTTAAATGTGTTTGGCTAAGGTGTATGTAAACTTCCGACTTCAACTGTACATTTATTAAACACATTACTAAGTCGTGCACGCAGTCGTCCACTCCTCTTTCTATTCTGGTTAGCGCCAGTTTGCGCTGTTCAGTGAAGGGAGTAGTACACAGCATTGTACGAGATCTTCAGTTTCTTGGCAATTTCTCTCAATGAATAGCCTTCATTTCTCAGAACAAGAATAGACTGACAAGCTGATGTCGTGGCTGCGTCCACTGGCTGGAACAACCAGGCCAGTTGATGGTTTTCTGCAGCGGGCTACAAGCGGAAGTCTAGACAGTGCTGGCCTGTCACGATGAGGACCTCATGCTGGACCTGCTCATTGCCATGGCCATCTGCCTGGATAATCTCCTGTCTCCCCATCCCAGGGGTTCGGGTCTCTCTCAGGAACCTCCAGCGAGACTGAGCCCATGGAGGTGGGCATGACGCACCTTCCCCCAGAGGAATGTCAAAAGGATCTCGTCTTCCTGCAGGGAGTTGGACCACACCTGGAACACCTGTCCCAAAAGGAGAACCAGGCGAGGACGAGGAGCGCTCCTTCCTGTCACCTTCCCAGGTTAGAGCCAGTTTGCGCTGTTCTGTGAAGGGAGTACACAGCGTTGTACGAGATCTTCAGTTTCTTGGCAATTTCTCTCATGGAATAGCCTTCATTTCTCAGAACAAGAATAGACTGATGAGTTTCAGAAGAAAGGTATTTGTTTCTGGACATTTTGAGCCAATAATCTAACCCACAAATGCTCATGCTCCAGATACTCAACTAGTCTAAAGAAGGCCAATTTTATTTCTTCTTTAATCAGGACAACAGTTTTCAGCTGTGCTAACATAATTGCAAAAGGGTTTTCTAATGATCAATTAGCCTTTTAAAATTATAAACTTGGATTAGCTACCACAACGTGCCATTGGAACACAGGAGTGATGGTTGCTGATAATGTGCCTCTGTATGCCTATGTAGATATTCCAATAAAATGCAGCCATTTCCAGCTACAATAGTCTTTTACAACATTAACAATGTCTACACTGTATCTTTGAAACATTTTATGTTATTTTAATGGACAAAAAATTTGCTTTTCTTTCAAAAACAAGGACATTTCTAAGTGACCCTGAACTTTTGAATGGTAGTGAAAACACAGAATCCCAATAGAGTGAAAAAATGTCAGCCGCTCTCACAATCGCTGCTGTTTCACGACTCACTACCAGCATGCACTCGGATGAGAGAGAGAGCGAGAGAGAGTGAGAGAGCACGAGATTGAAAGAGAGAGCGTGAGCGTAAGATTGAGAGAAAGAGCACGAGAGAGAGCGCAAGATTGAGAGAGATCGAGAGCACGAGATTGAGAGAGAGAGAGAGATGAGAGAGAGAAAGAAAGAAAGCGTGAGATTGAGAGAGAGTGAGAGAGAGAGTGCAATATTGAGAGAGAGCACGAGAGAGAGAGAGAGAGATTGAGAGAGAGAGAGAGAGAGAGAGAGAGATTGAGAGATGTCACAGAGAAAGAAAGATAGGGTAATTACAGAGACTAGACCCAGTGTCTTCAATATAAACTCACATTCATCCACTCATTACTCACCCGAGGATGCTAATGCGCCACACCATAAGGAGGAGGCGGTTGGATGCTGCATGGTCTCCTTTCTGCACTTTTAAGATATACAGCATGAAAATAATCTAAGCAGGCAAAATAGATGGAGTGGGCGCTGAAATGAATTAATTTAGTCTTGCAGGCCTACTCAGAGCCTTCGAGAGACGAGGCTAAATCTCTTTCTCGAACGAACGAACCGATCTCTCTTTCAATTCAATTTAGGGCTTTATTGGCATGGGAAACATGGGAAACGTGTTTACATTGGCAAAGCAAACGGAATAGACAAACAGTGAAATAAACAAGGGAAACATTAGTAAACATTACACTCACAAACGTTTTAAAAGAATATAGACATTTCAAATGTTATATTATTGTCTATGTACAGTTTAGTAACAATATGCAAGTAGTTTAAGTATGAAAGGGAAAATAAATAAACAGACCCGTTGCCCTTGTCTAATGGCAACAGGCCACAAATCTGTCTGCTGTGATTGCACACTGTGGTATTTTGCCTAACAGATATGGGAGTTCCTCAATGTTTGATTTATTTTCAAATTCTTTGTGGGTCTCTCTAATATGGTCATACATTTGGCAGGAGGTTAGGAGTGTAGCTCAGATTCCACCAAGTGTTGTGGGCGGTGGGCACATAGCCTGCTCACTGAGTCTGTACATAGTCAAGGCATTTCTTAATTTAAGGTCAGTCACAGTGGTCAGATATTCTGCCACTGTGTACTCTGTTTAGGGCCTGATAGCATTCCAATTTGCTCTGTATTTTGGTTGATTCTCTCTCTCTACATCTCTCTCTCTCTGCATCTCTCCCTCTGCATCTCTCTCTACATCTCTCTCTGGATCTCTCTCTCTACATGTCTCGCTACATCTCTCTCGCTCTACATTTCTCTCTCTACTGTACATCTCTTGTCCTACACCTCTCGTCCTACATCTCTCCCTACATATCTCTCTCTACATCTCTGTCTCTCTACACCTCTCTCTCTCTCTACATCTCTCTCCCTACAGCTCTCTACATCTCTCTTCATCTCTATATCTTTCTCTTTCACTCTTAAGTCTCTCTCCCTCTCCCTGTGGTAGGTATCTTCCCCTCTCTCTCTCCGTCTCTCTATAGTAGGTGTCACTCCAGCCTTCACTTTGTCTCCCCCTCTTGTCCAGCTCAGGCGTTCGGTGTCGCCGGCCTTCTGGCTGCTGCCCTTCACTCATTAACCCCGGACTTGTCTCTGGGTCTTGCTGTATCCTGTGGGGAACAAAAACTGAACTCCCTCCTTTTATCTCTGGGACTGTGCCCAACTGTACGGGAGTAACCTTTCTTCCCCCAGCCCCCTTTCCCGTATGCTGCCCTTCTGGCAGCTTTATGGGACTCGTCCAGCTGGTGAGCAATCAGCCCTTGATTACTCGCCAAATACAATCAGCCCCAATTAGTCCTGGTTGGAGAGCCCATCAAGACCTGGCACATACAGCAGAGGGAGCCATTGCCTCGTGATGTAGACTCCGTCTGTCACCAGGCCTCGACGAGTCTCCCCCGGTGGCTGACCTGCTGTACGCCCCCCCCTACCCGATCGTTTGTGTCCCTTCCCCTGGCCATCCAGATCAGGGGCGCATGGTTGGTGACCAGGGTGAAGTGGGCACCTAACAGGTAATACTTGAGAGTGTCTAGCTAGACACTCTTTCTCAACAATAGAGAACCTTTTCTCTCTGGGGATCAGCTTTTGGCTTATGTACATGAAGGGGTGCTCCTCCCCATCGTGTATCAGGGACAGAACGGCCCCTAGTCCCCTGTCACATGCATCCGTCTGGACCAACATCGGCCCCTGGAAATTGGGCGTTACGAGAATCGGATGGGAGCACAGCGCTTCCTTCAGGCGCCTGAACGCCGCTTCTGTCTCGCTCGTCCATTTCCTTGTTTTCGGGAGGCGGGCCCTGGTTAGATCGAGGAGGAGGCTATAGCTGCAAAGATGGGGATAAACCAGCTATAGTATCCTGCCAGTCTCAGCAAGGACTTTACCTGTGTCTTGGTGTGTGGAACGGGCCAGTCACATACCGCGTGAACCTTCCTCTCCTAGGCCATAACGTTCCCACGTCTGAACAAATACACCAGGTACTCCACCTCCTCAAACCCTAGTTTGCATTTCTTGGAGTCGCTGTCAACCCAGCTTGTCTGAGCGCGTCCAGCACCACCTGGAGGCGCATCAAGTGCTCTTCCAAACCTTGGCTGTGGATGTTGATATCATCCAAATAGGCCGCTGCGTACTGCCGGTGGGGTCGAAGTACTTTGTCCATCAGGCGCTGGAATGTGGTTGGGGCTCTGTGGAGACCGAATGGGAGCACCCGGTACTGATATAAACCATCTGGTGTCAAAAACGCCATCTTCACCTAGGAGGAGGCTTCCAAAGGTACCTGCCAACATCAGGTCAAGGGTGCTGATGTATCGGGCCTTTAAGAATTGGTCGATGAGCTCGTCCACCCTCGGCATGGGGTAGGCGTCGAACAAGCTGATGTCGTCGCTGCGTCCACTGGCTGGAACAACCAGGCCCAGTTAATGGTTTTCTGCAGCGGGCTACAAGCGGAAGTCCAGACCGTGCTGGCCTGTCACGATGAGGACCTCATGCTGGACCAGCTCATTGCCATGGCCATCTGCCTGGACAATCTCCTGTGTGTCACCCATCCCAGGGATTCGGGTCTCTCCCAGGAACCTCCAGCGAGACTGATCCCATGGAGGTGGGCATGACGCACCTTCCCCCAGAGGAATGTCAACAAGATCTTGTCTTCCTGCAGGGAGTTGGACCACCCCTGGAGCACCTGTCCCAAAAGGAGAACCAGGCGACGAAGCGACAGGCCGAGGAGCGCTCCTGCACCTTCCCAGGTAGGCATGGACGTGCCTTGCTCTGTCCACCAAGCCCTTCTCCTTCCTGTCACCTTCCCAGACTATCCTGGTCCGCCACTGAGTCCTGCCCTAGTCGACTCAGGTGCTGTAGTCAATTTTCTAGACCGGTCAGTGGCCTTATCATTACGCATTCCTCTAGTTCCTTAACAACCCCCTATCCCAGTCCAAGCCCTAAACAACCGTCCCCTAGGAACAGGACTGGTGTGCCAGACCACGATTCACATTTCCCTCACAGTTGCTCACAACCCCATGAACTCATCACTTTCCTCATCTTAGACTCTCCTGTACACCCTGTAGTTCTAGGTTTCCCCTGGTTACAGTTGCATAACCCCCCGATATCGTGGACAGAGATTAGGTTGTTGGGTTGGTCACAGGAGTGTCAGGGGAGGTGTCTCTCTGTGTCTATCTGTCCAACCTCTGTGGAAAGTCCGGATCAGGCCATCCATGTCCCTATCCTGGAGGAATACCGGGACCTACAGGTGGCTTTTTCGAAGACTCGTGCCACATGCCTGCCTCCTCATTGCCCATGGGACTCCACTATCGACCTACTGCCTGGTTCTACCCTCCCGCGGGGGCACATCTACCCTCTCTCGCATGCAGAGACCGAAGCCATGGAGGTCTACGTCCAGGAGCAGAGGGTCCTTGCAGTACAGTCGTGGCCTGTTCCATCCAACATTACATTTTTTTATTTCATTTCACATTTATTTAACCAGGTAAGCTAGTTGAGAACAAGTTCTCATTTACAACTGTGAGCTGGCCAAGATAAAGCATAGCAGTGTGAACAGACAACAACAAAGAGTTACACATGGAGTAAACAATAAACAAGTCAATAACACAGAAAAAAAGAGTCTATATACATTGTGTGCAAAAGGCATGAGGAGGTAGGAGAATAATTACATTTTTGCAGATTAACACTGGAGTGATAAATGATCAGATGGTCATGTGCAGGTAGAGATACTGGTGTGCAAAAGAGCAGAAAGTAAATAAATAAAAACAGTATGGGGATGAGGTAGGTAAATTGGGTGGGCTATTTACCAATGGACTATGTACAGCTGCAGCGATCGGTTAGCTGCTCAGATAGCAGATGTTTAAAGTTGGTGAGGGAGATAAAAGTATCCAACTTCAGCGATGCCAACTATTTAAGGCGCTTCATCATTAGGGGTTTCAGCACAGTGGTGGCCCCTCTCACCTCCCTCCTGTAGGGAGGTCCTAGACAACTGTGCTGGACTGAGGAGGCCAACAAAGCTCAAGGAATGTTTTACGAACGCACCTGTTCTGGCTCATCCTGACCCGTCTCTGCCCTTCATCGTGGAAGTGGACACCTCTGAGGTAAGAGTATGGGCTGTTCTCTCCATACGCACTGGATCATTGCCTAAACTCCATCCATGCGCCTTCTTGGCACGGAAGCTGTCTCCCGTGGAGCGGGATTACGACGTGGGGGATCATGAGTTGTTGGCCGTGAAGAAGGAGCTGAAAACATGGCGGCACTGGCTGGAGGGTGCTCAACACCCATTCCTTGTTTGGACAGACCACCATAACCTAGAGTATATTCAACATCCGTTGAGCCCTGCGACAGGAGCCTTCACCTGCCCACTGTCCCAAGGGACGTAGCTACGTGCCCTCTGATGTGCTGGGCCGTCTCCTTGTCTGGGCACACACAGCACCTGTGTCGGGGCACCCAGGTATGGCCGTACATTGAGGGGCACACCGCCATCCTGGTCATTGTGGACCGGTTTTCCAAAACCTGTTGTTTGATTCCTCTGCCTGTGCACAAATCCACATACAGTATATGCAGAAATGATATTAAGAGTCTGAATTAAAAATGGTTGGGAGCAAATCCTAGCATGGCTCAAAAACACACAATCAGCGGAAAATAATTGCTAAAAATCAATCCCAAGCCTTGCTAATTTTTTTCTAATGTTATTTCTTAGTTTTCTCCCTCAATCATGACCAGTCTGTCTCTCTGAATAAACTGACTCAGTGAGAAAACTAGACCCAAAATGGGATCCTATTTGCTATATAAAATCAAATTGTATTAGTCACATGCGCTGAAAACAAGAGGTGTAGACCCTACAGTGAAACGCTTACTTACGAGCCCCTAACCGACAGTGCAGTTTAAAAATATGGATAAGAATAAGAGATAAAAGTAACAATATATACAGGGGGGTGCCGGTAAAGAGTCAATGTGCGGGGGCACCGGTTAGCTGAGGTAGTATGTACATGTAGGTAGAGTTCATTAACTATGACAATGCATAGATGATAACAGAGAGTGGCAGTGGTGTGGAGAGGGGAGGGGGGGGCAATGTGAATAGTCTAGGTAGCCATTTGACTATATGTTCAGGAGTCTTATGGCACGGACATAGAAGCAGTTTATAAGCCTCTTGATCCCTAGACTTGATAATCTGGTACCGATTGCCGTGGGTAGCAGATAGAACAGTCTACGACTAGGTTGGCTGGAGTCTTTGACGATTTTCAGGGCCTTCCTCTGACACCGCCTGGTATAGAGGTCCTGGATGGCAGGAAGCTTGGCCCCAATTATGTACTGGGCCGTTATCACTTCCCTCTGTAGTGCCTTGCAGTAGGAGGCCGAGCAGTTGCCATACAACCAGTCATGTGATGCAACCAGTGCTCTCGATGGTGCAGCTGTAGAACCTTTTGAGGATCTGAGGACACATGCCAAATATTTTTAGCCTCCTGAATATGTTCTGTAGTGCCCACTTCACGACTGTCATTGTGTGCTTGGACCATGTTAGTTTGTTGGTGATGTGGACACCAAGGAACTTGAAATTCTCAACCTGCTCCCCTGCAGCCCCGTCGATGAGAATGGGGGCAGCCTCGGTCCTCTTTTTCCTGTAGTCCACAATCATCTCCTTTGTCTTGATCACTTTGAGGGAGAGGTTGTTGTCCTGGCATCACACGGCCAGGTCTCTGACCTCCTCCCTATAGGCTGTCTCGTTGTTGTCGGTGGTCAGGCCTACCACTGTTGTGTCATCGGCAAATTGAATGATGGTGTTGGAGTCGTGCCTGGCTGTGCAGTCATGAGTGAACAGGGAGTACAGGAGGGGGCTGAACACGCACCCCTAAGGGGCCCATGTGTTGAGGATCAGCGTGGTGGATGTGTTGTTACCTACCCTTACCACCTGGGGGTGGCACGTCAGGAAGTCCAGGATCCAGTTGCAGAGGGAGGTGTTTAGTCCCAGGGCCTTGAGGTTATTGATGAGCTTTGAGGGCGCTGTGATGTTGAATGCTGAGCTTTAGTCAATGAATAGCATTCTCACATAGGTGTTCATTTTGTCCAGGTGGGAAAGAGCAGTGTGGAGTGCAATAGAGACTGCATCATCTGTGGATCTGTTGGGTCGGTATGCAAATTGGGGTGGGTCTACGGTTTCTGGGATGATGGTGTTGATGTGAGCTATGACCAGCCTTTCAAAGCACTTCATGGCTACAGGCGTGAGTGCTACGGGTCGGTCGTCATTTAGGCAGGTTACCTTAGTCTTCTTGGGCACAGGCACTAAAATATGTTGGTATTACAGACTCAGACAGGGAGAGTTTGAAAATGTCAGTGAAGGCAGTTGTTAGTTGATCAGCGCATGCTCGCAGTACACGTCCTGGTTATCCTTCTGGCCCTGCGGCCTTGTGAATGTTGACTTGTCTAAAGGTCTTACTGTCTTACTACTAAAGGTCCTTACTGCGGAGAGCGTGATCACACAGTCTTCTGGTACAGCTGGTGCTCTCATGCATGTTTCAGTGTTATTTGCCTCAAAGGAGCATAGAAGTAGTTTAGCTCATCCGGTAGGCTCGTGTCACTGGGCAGCTCTCGGCTGTGCTTCCCTTTGTAGTCTGTAATGGTTGGCAGGCCCTGCCATATTCGGCGAGCACCATAGCCCGTAGTAGTATGGCTCGATCTTAGTCCTGTATTGATGCTTTGCCTGTTTGATGGTTTGTCTGAGGGCATAGCGGGACTTGTCATAAACTTCCGGGTTAGAGTCCCGCTCCTTGAAAGAGGCAGCTCCTGCCTTTAACTCAGTGCGGATGCTGCCTGTAATGCATGGTTTCTGGTTGGGGTATGTACGTACGGTCACTGTGGGGATGACGTCATAGATGCACTTATTGATGAAGCCAATGACAAATATTCTGTACTCCTCAAGGGAGGGATCTCGGAATATATTCCAGTCCGTGTTAGCAAAACGGTCCTGTAGCTTAGCATCTGCTTCATCTGACCACTTTTTTATTGACCTAGTCCAGTGGTTCTTAACCTGGGTTCGATCAAACCCCAGGTGTTCGGTGAGTCAGTCTCAGGGGTTCAGCGGAGGTCAAGACACACATCCGACTCATATGATTCGTGATGACACGCCCCGCTTGGCCATCATTGGCTGCAGGTGATCACGCTACATCGCTTGGCCTATCTGTGCTGCAGGGAATTTGGTGCGCTCAGTAGTCGACTTGTGACTGTCGTGATGGTACGTCTTGGGATTTCTTTCTTAATATTTTAATCCCTTCATACTTACTATGTCTAGCAAAAAAACAAAGTAGTCAGACGAATATGTACAATATGGATTCCCATGTATAACGGAACGTGATGGGCGTCAGCGTCCTAACTGCATGATTTGCAATGCCAAGTTGAACAATTCTAGTCTAGCACCGGCAAAACTAAGAGAACACTTCCTTAAGCTGCATGGAGATGGAAAATACAAGAACACAACGCTCGCTGAATTCGATGAAAAGGCTACTCTGCCTGTACTCGGCTTTGTACCCATCAACAAACCGATCCTCACAGCATCGTACGAAGTTGCTTACCTGATCGCAAAGCAGGGCAAACCACACACCATTGGTGAAACACTCATAAAACCAGCTGTTTTGAAGATGGCGAATATCATGCTGGGAAAAGAGGCTGAAGTTAAGTTATCCCAAATTCCTCTTTCAAATGACACCATCAACGACAGAATAGAGGACATGAGCAAAGACATCTTGGCTCAAGGAGTTGCAGAACTGATTTCAAGCCCGGCAAAATTCAGTTTTCAACTCGACGAGACCACAGACGTTTCCAATCTAAGCCAGCGCACGAATACAGCAAGCTATGTGAAAGACGATGTGATAAAGGAAGATTTTTTTATTTTGTAAGCCTCTTACAACAACAACTAAGGCAGCCGATGTAAAGAAACTTGTGGATGACTTCTTCAAAGACAACAATCTTTTGTGGGATATGGTTTCTGCAGTTTGTTCGGACGGAGCTCCAGTCATGCTGGGAAGAAAGTCTGGTTTTGGTGCGCTAGTGAAAGCCGATGCACCACACATCATTGTTACGCATTATATTCTGCACAGGCATGCGTTGGCAACAAAAACCTTGCCTCCAAAACTGGCAGAAGTATTAAAAATTGTAGTGGAATGCGTGAACTATGTGCCAACTAGTGCTCAGTGAGCTGTGTAAAGAAATGGGCTCTGAATTTGAGGTACTTCTGTACCATTCTAACGTTCGGTGGTTATTCCGGGGACAGGTGCTGAATCGTGTTTTTGCCGTGCGTGTGGAATTAGCCCTGTTTTTGCAAGAGCACCAACATTGTCATGCAGATCGCTTCAAAAATTCTGAGGACATTCTCATTTTAGCGTGCATGGCTGATATCTTCGCAGCTCTCAATCATCTCAATCAAAAGATGCAGGGCGGTGGAGTCAACATCATCGAAGCGGAGGAAAACCTGAAGGCTTTTCAAAAAAAAGCTACCGTTATGGAAACGATGAACAGAGAACGATAACTTCGCAAACTTTCCCCTGCTGGACGACTGTGTAAGTAAGATCGAAGATGTATCTGGAATCGGAGACATTTCTGTACCCGCTGAACTGAAGCAAGCAATTGCCACGCACTTAGATGAGCTTGCAAAGTCTCTCGACGGATACTTCCCTACAAGATAATCATATCCAGCATGGGCGAGACAGCCCTTCACGTTTAGTGTTGAGACAACAGATGTCAATGATGAATACCTCGATGAAATCATTGAAATTCAGCAGAGCCAGGTTCAACAGCAACTCTTCAGAACAACAACGCTTTTAACGTTTTGGTGTCAACAAATGGTAACGTACCCTGTTATTGCTAAGAAAGCTCTGGAGATTTTCATACCGTTTGTTACAACATATCTTCGCGAGCAATCCTTTTCGAGGATGCTGGACATAAAAACGAAGAAAAGGAACAGACTTTGTTGCGAAAATGATATGAGTGGCACTTGCCAAGGTGAAGCCGCGCATTTCTGAACTGGTCTCTGAAAGGCAACAGCAGAAGTCACA